>NW_027018285.1:0-46281 GCF_032854445.1 Liolophura sinensis
TGCAAATTTCCTTGGTTTCCATGGAGTAAGAGCCGTTGCTGGTCACGTGATTTTCACATAAATGCTCATTCAATTGTCGCTACAGCCAAAAGTATTGGTCGGAGAGCAACGCGGTTTGCACCATTCGATTTCTTGTCACAAAATACGTCGGATTAGCCTCTTACCAGCAGCATTGGAACAGTTTTTCCACTTTTGGATTTTTGCCTGGTCTTTTTGCTAATTAAATTCGGCTACATTTACTATGTAATATCGCGACTGGTCATTACTATATTCAACTTTTGATTATAAGTTATGTGCCCTTCGGTAGCCCAGAAGACGTCAAATCTTTGGGCCAAGCCCATTTAACTCATCCAGCAATTGTCTTACTTCTAAGTCGAAGACAAACTCAATGTCTTTATCTACATGTTGAAAAACCACACCATTTGTATATAAAAAACACAAGGTACTTGATACAGTCTGCTGTAAAAAGTACAATTAAACACTGACCCACATCAATAAGGTGCCAAAAGATGTGCAATTGGGCCAGGCATCTCCAGCTGTTGAAAAATTGCAAATTTCCTTGGTTTCCATGGAGTAAGAGCCGTTGTTAGGCACGTGATTTTCACATAAATGCTCATTCAATTGTAGCTACAGCCATAAGTGTTGGTCGGAGAGCAACGCGGTTTGCACCATTCGATTTCTCGTCACAAAATACGTCGGATTAGCCTCTTACCAGCAGCATTGGAACAGTTTTACCACTTTTGGGTTTTTGCCTGGGCTTTTTGCTAATTAAATTCGGCTACATTTACTATGTAATATCGCGACTGGTCATTACTATATTCAACTTTTGATTATAAGTTATGTGCCCTTCGGTAGCCCAGAAGACGTCAAATCTTTGGGCCAAGCCCATTTAACTCATCCAGCAATTGTCTTACTTCTAAGTCGAAGACAAACTCAATGTCTTTATCTACATGTTGAAAAACCACACCATTTGTATATAAAAAACACAAGGTACTTGATACAGTCTGCTGTAAAAAGTACAATTAAACACTGACCCACATCAATAAGGTGCCAAAAGATGCGCAATTGGGCCAGGCATCTCCAGCTGTTGAAAAATTGCAAATTTCCTTGGTTTCCATGGAGTAAGAGCCGTTGTTAGGCACGTGATTTTCACATAAATGCTCATTCAATTGTCGCTACAGCCAAAAGTATTGGGCGGAGAGCAACGCGGTTTGCACCATTCGATTTCTCGTCACAAAATACGTCGGATTAGCCTCTTACCAGCAGCATTGGAACAGTTTTTCCACTTTTGGATTTTTGCTTGGTCTTTTTGCTAAATAAATTAGCCTACATTTACTATGTAATATCGCGACTGGTCATTACTATATTCAACTTTTGATTATAAGTTATGTGCCCTTCGGTAGCCCAGAAGACGTCAAATCTTTGGGCCAAGCCCATTTAACTCATCCAGCAATTGTCTTACTTCTAAGTCGAAGACAAACTCAATGTCTTTATCTACATGTTGAAAAACCACACCATTTGTATATAAAAAACACAAGGTATTTGATACAGTCTGCTGTAAAAAGTACAATTAAACACTGACCCACATCAATAAGGTGCCAAAAGATGCGCAATTGGGCCAGGCATCTCCAGCTGTTGAAAAATTGCAAATTTCCTTGGTTTCCATGGAGTAAGAGCCGTTGTTAGGCACGTGATTTTCACATAAATGCTCATTCAATTGTCGCTACAGCCAAAAGTATTGGTCGGAGAGCAACGCGGTTTGCACCATTCGATTTCTCGTCACAAAATACGTCGGATTAGCCTCTTACCAGCAGCATTGGAACAGTTTTTCCACTTTTGGATTTTTGCCTGGGCTTTTTGCTAATTCAATTCGGCTACATTTACTATGTAATATCGCGACTGGTCATTACTATATTCAACTTTTGATTATAAGTTATGTGCCCTTCGGTAGCCCAGAAGACGTCAAATCTTTGGGCCAAGCCCATTTAACTCATCCAGCAATTGTCTTACTTCTAAGTCGAAGACAAACTCAATGTCTTTATCTACATGTTGAAAAACCACACCGTTTGTATATAAAAAGCACAAGGTACTTGATACAGTCTGCTGTAAAAAGTACAATTAAACACTGACCCACATCAATAAGGTGCCAAAAGATGCGCAATTGGGCCAGGCATCTCCAGCTGTTGAAAAATTGCAAATTTCCTTGGTTTCCATGGAGTAAGAGCCGTTGCTGGGCACGTGATTTTAACATAAATGCTCATTCAATTGTCGCTACAGCCAAAAGTATTGGTCGGAGAGCAACGCGGTTTGCACCATTCGATTTCTCGTCACAAAATACGTCGGATTAGCCTCTTACCAGCAGCATTGGAACAGTTTTTCCACTTTTGGATTTTTGCCTGGGCTTTTTGCTAATTCAATTCGGCTACATATTTTATGTAATATCGCGACTGGTCATTACTATATTCAACTTTTGATTATAAGTTATGTGCCCTTCGGTAGCCCAGAAGACGTCAAATCTTTGGGCCAAGCCCATTTAACTCATCCAGCAATTGTCTTACTTCTAAGTCGAAGACAGACTCAATGTCTTTATCTACATGTTGAAAAACCACACCATTTGTATATAAAAAACACAAGGTACTTGATACAGTCTGCTGTAAAAAGTACAATTAAACACTGACCCACATCAATAAGGTGCCAAAAGATGCGCAATTGGGCCAGGCATCTCCAGCTGTTAAAAAAATTGCAAATTTCCTTGGTTTCCATGGAGTAAGAGCCGTTGCTGGTCACGTGATTTTCACATAAATGCTCATTCAATTGTCGCTACAGCCAAAAGTATTGGTCGGAGAGCAACGCGGTTTGCACCATTCGATTTCTCGTCACAAAATACGTCGGAATAATCTCTTACCAGCAGCATTGGAACAGTTTTTCCACTTTTGGATTTTTGCCTGGGCTTTTTGCTAATTCAATTCGGCTACATTTACTATGTAATATCGCGACTGGTCATTACTATATTCAACTTTTGATTATAAATTATGTGCCCTTCGGTAGCCCAGAAGACGTCAAATCTTTGGGCCAAGCCCATTTAACTCATCCAGCAATTGTCTTACTTCTAAGTCGAAGACAAACTCAATGTCTTTATCTACATGTTGAAAAACCACACCATTTGTATATAAAAAACACAAGGTACTTGATACAGTCTGCTGTAAAAAGCACAATTAAACACTGACCCACATCAATAAGGTGCCAAAAGATGCGCAATTGGGCCAGGCATCTCCAGCTGTTGAAAAATTGCACATTTCCTTGGTTTCCATGGAGTAAGAGCCGTTGTTAGGCACGTGATTTTCACATAAATGCTCATTCAATTGTAGCTACAGCCATAAGTGTTGGTCGGAGAGCAACGCGGTTTGCACCATTCGATTTCTCGTCACAAAATACGTCGGATTAGCCTCTTACCAGCAGCATTGGAACAGTTTTTCCACTTTTGGATTTTTGCCTGGGCTTTTTGCTAATTAAATTAGGCTACATTTACTATGTAATATCGCGACTGGTCATTACTATATTCAACTTTTGATTATAAGTTATGTGCCCTTCGGTAGCCCAGAAGACGTCAAATCTTTGGGCCAAGCCCATTTAACTCATCCAGCAATTGTCTTACTTCTAAGTCGAAGACAAACTCAATGTCTTTATCTACATGTTGAAAAACCACACCATTTGTATATAAAAAACACAAGGTACTTGATACAGTCTGCTGTAAAAAGTACAATTAAACACTGACCCACATCAATAAGGTGCCAAAAGATGCGCAATTGGGCCAGGCATCTCTAGCTGTTAAAAAATTGCAAATTTCCTTGGTTTCCATGGAGTAAGAGCCGTTGCTGGTCACGTGATTTTCACATAAATGCTCATTCAATTGTCGCTACAGCCAAAAGTATTGGTCGGAGAGCAACGCGGTTTGCACCATTCGATTTCTCGTCACAAAATACGTCGGATTAATCTCTTACCAGCAGCATTGGAACAGTTTTTCCACTTTTGGATTTTTGCCTGGGCTTTTTGCTAATTCAATTCGGCTACATTTACTATGTAATATCGCGACTGGTCATTACTATATTCAACTTTTGATTATAAATTATGTGCCCTTCGGTAGCCCAGAAGACGTCAAATCTTTGGGCCAAGCCCATTTAACTCATCCAGCAATTGTCTTACTTCTAAGTCGAAGACAAACTCAATGTCTTTATCTACATGTTGAAAAACCACACCATTTGTATATAAAAAACACAAGGTACTTGATACAGTCTGCTGTAAAAAGTACAATTAAACACTGACCCACATCAATAAGGTGCCAAAAGATGCGCAATTGGGCCAGGCATCTCCAGCTGTTGAAAAATTGCACATTTCCTTGGTTTCCATGGAGTAAGAGCCGTTGTTAGGCACGTGATTTTCACATAAATGCTCATTCAATTGTAGCTACAGCCATAAGTGTTGGTCGGAGAGCAACGCGGTTTGCACCATTCGATTTCTCGTCACAAAATACGTCGGATTAGCCTCTTACCAGCAGCATTGGAACAGTTTTTCCACTTTTGGATTTTTGCCTGGGCTTTTTGCTAATTAAATTCGGCTACATTTACTATGTAATATCGCGACTGGTCATTACTATATTCAACTTTTGATTATAAGTTATGTGCCCTTCGGTAGCCCAGAAGACGTCAAATCTTTGGGCCAAGCCCATTTAACTCATCCAGCAATTGTCTTACTTCTAAGTCGAAGACAAACTCAATGTCTTTATCTACATGTTGAAAAACCACACCATTTGTATATAAAAAACACAAGGTACTTGATACAGTCTGCTGTAAAAAGTACAATTAAACACTGACCCACATCAATAAGGTGCCAAAAGATGCGCAATTGGGCCAGGCATCTCTAGCTGTTAAAAAATTGCAAATTTCCTTGGTTTCCATGGAGTAAGAGCCGTTGCTGGTCACGTGATTTTCACATAAATGCTCATTCAATTGTCGCTACAGCCAAAAGTATTGGTCGGAGAGCAACGCGGTTTGCACCATTCGATTTCTCGTCACAAAATACGTCGGATTAATCTCTTACCAGCAGCATTGGAACAGTTTTTCCACTTTTGGATTTTTGCCTGGGCTTTTTGCTAATTCAATTCGGCTACATTTACTATGTAATATCGCGACTGGTCATTACTATATTCAACTTTTGATTATAAATTATGTGCCCTTCGGTAGCCCAGAAGACGTCAAATCTTTGGGCCAAGCCCATTTAACTCATCCAGCAATTGTCTTACTTCTAAGTCGAAGACAAACTCAATGTCTTTATCTACATGTTGAAAAACCACACCATTTGTATATAAAAAACACAAGGTACTTGATACAGTCTGCTGTAAAAAGCACAATTAAACACTGACCCACATCAATAAGGTGCCAAAAGATGCGCAATTGGGCCAGGCATCTCTAGCTGTTAAAAAATTGCAAATTTCCTTGGTTTCCATGGAGTAAGAGCCGTTGCTGGTCACGTGATTTTCACATAAATGCTCATTCAATTGTCGCTACAGCCAAAAGTATTGGTCGGAGAGCAACGCGGTTTGCACCATTCGATTTCTCGTCACAAAATACGTCGGATTAATCTCTTACCAGCAGCATTGGAACAGTTTTTCCACTTTTGGATTTTTGCCTGGGCTTTTTGCTAATTCAATTCGGCTACATTTACTATGTAATATCGCGACTGGTCATTACTATATTCAACTTTTGATTATAAATTATGTGCCCTTCGGTAGCCCAGAAGACGTCAAATCTTTGGGCCAAGCCCATTTAACTCATCCAGCAATTGTCTTACTTCTAAGTCGAAGACAAACTCAATGTCTTTATCTACATGTTGAAAAACCACACCATTTGTATATAAAAAACACAAGGTACTTGATACAGTCTGCTGTAAAAAGCACAATTAAACACTGACCCACATCAATAAGGTGCCAAAAGATGCGCAATTGGGCCAGGCATCTCCAGCTGTTGAAAAATTGCAAATTTCCTTGGTTTCCATGGAGTAAGAGCCGTTGTTAGGCACGTGATTTTCACATAAATGCTCATTCAATTGTAGCTACAGCCATAAGTGTTGGTCGGAGAGCAACGCGATTTGCACCATTCGATTTCTCGTCACAAAATACGTCGGATTAGCCTCTTACCAGCAGCATTGGAACAGTTTTTCCACTTTTGGATTTTTGCCTGGGCTTTTTGCTAATTAAATTCGGCTACATTTACTATGTAATATCGCGACTGGTCATTACTATATTCAACTTTTGATTATAAGTTATGTGCCCTTCGGTAGCCCAGAAGACGTCAAATCTTTGGGCCAAGCCCATTTAACTCATCCAGCAATTGTCTTACTTCTAAGTCGAAGACAAACTCAATGTCTTTATCTACATGTTGAAAAACCACACCATTTGTATATAAAAACAACAAGGTACTTGATACAGTCTGCTGTAAAAAGTACAATTGAACACTGACCCACATCAATAAGGTGCCAAAAGATGCGCAATTGGGCCAGGCATCTCCAGCTGTTGAAAAATTGCAAATTTCCTTGGTTTCCATGGAGTAAGATCCGTTGCTGGTCACGTGATTTTCACATAAATGCTCATTCAATTGTCGCTACAGCCAAAAGTATTGGTCGGAGAGCAACGCGGTTTGCACCATTCGATTTCTCGTCACAAAATACGTCGGATTAGCCTCTTACCAGCAGCATTGGAACAGTTTTTCCACTTTTGGATTTTTGCCTGGGCTTTTTGCTAATTCAATTCGGCTACATTTACTATGTAATATCGCGACTGGTCATTACTATATTCAACTTTTGATTATAAGTTATGTGCCCTTCGGTAGCCCAGAAGACGTCAAATCTTTGGGCCAAGCCCATTTAACTCATCCAGCAATTGTCTTACTTCTAAGTCGAAGACAAACTCAATGTCTTTATCTACATGTTGAAAAACCACACCATTTGTATATAAAAAACACAAGGTACTTGATACAGTCTGCTGTAAAAAGTACAATTAAACACTGACCCACATCAATAAGGTGCCAAAAGATGCGCAATTGGGCCAGGCATCTCCAGGTGTTGAAAAATTGCAAATTTCCTTGGTTTCCATGGAGTAAGAGCCGTTGTTAGGCACGTGATTTTCACATAAATGCGCATTCAATTGTAGCTACAGCCATAAGTGTTGGTCGGAGAGCAACGCGGTTTGCACCATTCGATTTCTCGTCACAAAATACGTCGGATTAGCCTCTTACCAGCAGCATTGGAACAGTTTTACCACTTTTGGATTTTTGCTTTTTGCTTTTTGCTAATTAAATTCGGCTACATTTACTATGTAATATCGCGACTGGTCATTACTATATTCAACTTTTGATTATAAGTTATGTGCCCTTCGGTAGCCCAGAAGACGTCAAATCTTTGGGCCAAGCCCATTTAACTCATCCAGCAATTGTCTTACTTCTAAGTCGAAGACAAACTCAATGTCTTTATCTACATGTTGAAAAACCACACCATTTGTATATAAAAACAAAAAGGTATTTGATACAGTCTGCTGTAAAAAGTACAATTAAACACTGACTCACATCAATAAGGTGCCAAAAGATGCGCAATTGGGCCAGGCATCTCCAGCTGTTGAAAAATTGCAAATTTCCTTGGTTTCCATGGAGTAAGAGCCGTTGCTGGTCACGTGATTTTCACATAAATGCTCATTCAATTGTCGCTACAGCCAAAAGTATTGGTCGGAGAGCAACGCGGTTTGCACCATTCGATTTCTCGTCACAAAATACGTCGGATTAGCCTCTTACCAGCAGCATTGGAACAGTTTTTCCACTTTTGGATTTTTCCCTGGGCTTTTTGCTAATTCAATTCGGCTACATTTACTATGTAATATCGCGACTGGTCATTACTATATTCAACTTTTGATTATAAGTTATGTGCCCTTCGGTAGCCCAGAAGACGTCAAATCTTTGGGCCAAGCCCATTTAACTCATCCAGCAATTGTCTTACTTCTAAGTCGAAGACAAACTCAATGTCTTTATCTACATGTTGAAAAACCACACCATTTGTATATAAAAAACACAAGGTACTTGATACAGTCTGCTGTAAAAAGTACAATTAAACACTGACCCACATCAATAAGGTGCCAAAAGATGCGCAATTGGGCCAGGCATCTCCAGCTGTTGAAAAATTGCAAATTTCCTTGGTTTCCATGGAGTAAGAGCCGTTGTTAGGCACGTGATTTTCACATAAATGCTCATTCAATTGTCGCTACAGCCAAAAGTATTGGTCGGAGAGCAACGCGGTTTGCACCATTCGATTTCTCGTCACAAAATACGTCGGATTAGCCTCTTACCAGCAGCATTGGAACAGTTTTTCCACTTTTGGATTTTTGCTTGGGCTTTTTGCTAATTCAATTCGGCTACATTTACTATGTAATATCGCGACTGGTCATTACTATATTCAACTTTTGATTATAAGTTATGTGCCCTTCGGTAGCCCAGAAGACGTCAAATCTTTGGGCCAAGCCCATTTAACTCATCCAGCAATTGTCTTACTTCTAAGTCGAAGACAAACTCAATGTCTTTATCTACATGTTGAAAAACCACACCATTTGTATATAAAAAACACAAGGTACTTGATACAGTCTGCTGTAAAAAGTACAATTAAACACTGACCCACATCAATAAGGTGCCAAAAGATGCGCAATTGGGCCAGGCATCTCCAGCTGTTGAAAAATTGCAAATTTCCTTGGTTTCCATGGAGTAAGAGCCGTTGTTAGGCACGTGATTTTTACATAAATGCTCATTCAATTGTCGCTACAGCCAAAACTATTGGTCGGAGAGCAACGCGGTTTGCACCATTCGATTTCTCGTCACAAAATACGTCGGATTAGCCTCTTACCAGCAGCATTGGAACAGTTTTTCCACTTTTGGATTTTTGCCTGGGCTTTTTGCTAATTAAATTAGGCTACATTTACTATGTAATATCGCGACTGGTCATTACTATATTCAACTTTTGATTATAAGTTATGTGCCCTTCGGTAGCCCAGAAGACGTCAAATCTTTGGGCCAAGCCCATTTAACTCATCCAGCAATTGTCTTACTTCTAAGTCGAAGACAAACTCAATGTCTTTATCTACATGTTGAAAAACCACACCATTTGTATATAAAAAACACAAGGTACTTGATACAGTCTGCTGTAAAAAGTACAATTAAACACTGACCCACATCAATAAGGTGCCAAAAGATGCGCAATTGGGCCAGGCATCTCTAGCTGTTAAAAAATTGCAAATTTCCTTGGTTTCCATGGAGTAAGAGCCGTTGCTGGTCACGTGATTTTCACATAAATGCTCATTCAATTGTCGCTACAGCCAAAAGTATTGGTCGGAGAGCAACGCGGTTTGCACCATTCGATTTCTCGTCACAAAATACGTCGGATTAATCTCTTACCAGCAGCATTGGAACAGTTTTTCCACTTTTGGATTTTTGCCTGGGCTTTTTGCTAATTAAATTCGGCTACATTTACTATGTAATATCGCGACTGGTCATTACTATATTCAACTTTTGATTATAAATTATGTGCCCTTCGGTAGCCCAGAAGACGTCAAATCTTTGGGCCAAGCCCATTTAACTCATCCAGCAATTGTCTTACTTCTAAGTCGAAGACAAACTCAATGTCTTTATCTACATGTTGAAAAACCACACCATTTGTATATAAAAAACACAAGGTACTTGATACAGTCTGCTGTAAAAAGCACAATTAAACACTGACCCACATCAATAAGGTGCCAAAAGATGCGCAATTGGGCCAGGCATCTCCAGCTGTTGAAAAATTGCACATTTCCTTGGTTTCCATGGAGTAAGAGCCGTTGTTAGGCACGTGATTTTCACATAAATGCTCATTCAATTGTAGCTACAGCCATAAGTGTTGGTAGGAGAGCAACGCGGTTTGCACCATTCGATTTCTCGTCACAAAATACGTCGGATTAGCCTCTTACCAGCAGCATTGGAACAGTTTTTCCACTTTTGGATTTTTGCCTGGGCTTTTTGCTAATTAAATTAGGCTACATTTACTATGTAATATCGCGACTGGTCATTACTATATTCAACTTTTGATTATAAGTTATGTGCCCTTCGGTAGCCCAGAAGACGTCAAATCTTTGGGCCAAGCCCATTTAACTCATCCAGCAATTGTCTTACTTCTAAGTCGAAGACAAACTCAATGTCTTTATCTACATGTTGAAAAACCACACCATTTGTATATAAAAAACACAAGGTACTTGATACAGTCTGCTGTAAAAAGTACAATTAAACACTGACCCACATCAATAAGGTGCCAAAAGATGCGCAATTGGGCCAGGCATCTCTAGCTGTTAAAAAATTGCAAATTTCCTTGGTTTTCATGGAGTAAGAGCCGTTGCTGGTCACGTGATTTTCACATAAATGCTCATTCAATTGTCGCTACAGCCAAAAGTATTGGTCGGAGAGCAACGCGGTTTGCACCATTCGATTTCTCGTCACAAAATACGTCGGATTAATCTCTTACCAGCAGCATTGGAACAGTTTTTCCACTTTTGGATTTTTGCCTGGGCTTTTTGCTAATTAAATTCGGCTACATTTACTATGTAATATCGCGACTGGTCATTACTATATTCAACTTTTGATTATAAATTATGTGCCCTTCGGTAGCCCAGAAGACGTCAAATCTTTGGGCCAAGCCCATTTAACTCATCCAGCAATTGTCTTACTTCTAAGTCGAAGACAAACTCAATGTCTTTATCTACATGTTGAAAAACCACACCATTTGTATATAAAAAACACAAGGTACTTGATACAGTCTGCTGTAAAAAGCACAATTAAACACTGACCCACATCAATAAGGTGCCAAAAGATGCGCAATTGGGCCAGGCATCTCCAGCTGTTGAAAAATTGCACATTTCCTTGGTTTCCATGGAGTAAGAGCCGTTGTTAGGCACGTGATTTTCACATAAATGCTCATTCAATTGTAGCTACAGCCATAAGTGTTGGTAGGAGAGCAACGCGGTTTGCACCATTCGATTTCTCGTCACAAAATACGTCGGATTAGCCTCTTACCAGCAGCATTGGAACAGTTTTTCCACTTTTGGATTTTTGCCTGGGCTTTTTGCTAATTAAATTAGGCTACATTTACTATGTAATATCGCGACTGGTCATTACTATATTCAACTTTTGATTATAAGTTATGTGCCCTTCGGTAGCCCAGAAGACGTCAAATCTTTGGGCCAAGCCCATTTAACTCATCCAGCAATTGTCTTACTTCTAAGTCGAAGACAAACTCAATGTCTTTATCTACATGTTGAAAAACCACACCATTTGTATATAAAAAACACAAGGTACTTGATACAGTCTGCTGTAAAAAGTACAATTAAACACTGACCCACATCAATAAGGTGCCAAAAGATGCGCAATTGGGCCAGGCATCTCTAGCTGTTAAAAAATTGCAAATTTCCTTGGTTTTCATGGAGTAAGAGCCGTTGCTGGTCACGTGATTTTCACATAAATGCTCATTCAATTGTCGCTACAGCCAAAAGTATTGGTCGGAGAGCAACGCGGTTTGCACCATTCGATTTCTCGTCACAAAATACGTCGGATTAATCTCTTACCAGCAGCATTGGAACAGTTTTTCCACTTTTGGATTTTTGCCTGGGCTTTTTGCTAATTCAATTCGGCTACATTTACTATGTAATATCGCGACTGGTCATTACTATATTCAACTTTTGATTATAAATTATGTGCCCTTCGGTAGCCCAGAAGACGTCAAATCTTTGGGCCAAGCCCATTTAACTCATCCAGCAATTGTCTTACTTCTAAGTCGAAGACAAACTCAATGTCTTTATCTACATGTTGAAAAACCACACCATTTGTATATAAAAAACACAAGGTACTTGATACAGTCTGCTGTAAAAAGCACAATTAAACACTGACCCACATCAATAAGGTGCCAAAAGATGCGCAATTGGGCCAGGCATCTCCAGCTGTTGAAAAATTGCACATTTCCTTGGTTTCCATGGAGTAAGAGCCGTTGTTAGGCACGTGATTTTCACATAAATGCTCATTCAATTGTAGCTACAGCCATAAGTGTTGGTCGGAGAGCAACGCGGTTTGCACCATTCGATTTCTCGTCACAAATATACGTCGGATTAGCCTCTTACCAGCAGCATTCGAACAGTTTTTCCACTTTTGGATTTTTGCTTGGGCTTTTTGCTAATTAAATTCGGCTACATTTACTATGTAATATCGCGACTGGTCATTACTATATTCAACTTTTGATTATAAGTTATGTGCCCTTCGGTAGCCCAGAAGACGTCAAATCTTTGGGCCAAGCCCATTTAACTCATCCAGCAATTGTCTTACTTCTAAGTCGAAGACAAACTCAATGTCTTTATCTACATGTTGAAAAACCACACCATTTGTATATAAAAAACACAAGGTACTTGATACAGTCTGCTGTAAAAAGTACAATTAAACACTGACCCACATCAATAAGGTGCCAAAAGATGCGCAATTGGGCCAGGCATCTCTAGCTGTTAAAAAATTGCAAATTTCCTTGGTTTCCATGGAGTAAGAGCCGTTGCTGGTCACGTGATTTTCACATAAATGCTCATTCAATTGTCGCTACAGCCAAAAGTATTGGTCGGAGAGCAACGCGGTTTGCACCATTCGATTTCTCGTCACAAAATACGTCGGATTAATCTCTTACCAGCAGCATTGGAACAGTTTTTCCACTTTTGGATTTTTGCCTGGGCTTTTTGCTAATTCAATTCGGCTACATTTACTATGTAATATCGCGACTGGTCATTACTATATTCAACTTTTGATTATAAATTATGTGCCCTTCGGTAGCCCAGAAGACGTCAAATCTTTGGGCCAAGCCCATTTAACTCATCCAGCAATTGTCTTACTTCTAAGTCGAAGACAAACTCAATGTCTTTATCTACATGTTGAAAAACCACACCATTTGTATATAAAAAACACAAGGTACTTGATACAGTCTGCTGTAAAAAGCACAATTAAACACTGACCCACATCAATAAGGTGCCAAAAGATGCGCAATTGGGCCAGGCATCTCCAGCTGTTGAAAAATTGCACATTTCCTTGGTTTCCATGGAGTAAGAGCCGTTGTTAGGCACGTGATTTTCACATAAATGCTCATTCAATTGTAGCTACAGCCATAAGTGTTGGTCGGAGAGCAACGCGGTTTGCACCATTCGATTTCTCGTCACAAAATACGTCGGATTAGCCTCTTACCAGCAGCATTGGAACAGTTTTTCCACTTTTGGATTTTTGCCTGGGCTTTTTGCTAATTAAATTCGGCTACATTTACTATGTAATATCGCGACTGGTCATTACTATATTCAACTTTTGATTATAAGTTATGTGCCCTTCGGTAGCCCAGAAGACGTCAAATCTTTGGGCCAAGCCCATTTAACTCATCCAGCAATTGTCTTACTTCTAAGTCGAAGACAAACTCAATGTCTTTATCTACATGTTGAAAAACCACACCATTTGTATATAAAAAACACAAGGTACTTGATACAGTCTCCTGTAAAAAGCACAATTAAACACTGACCCACATCAATAAGGTGCCAAAAGATGCGCAATTGGGCCAGGCATCTCCAGCTGTTGAAAAATTGCAAATTTCCTTGGTTTCCATGGAGTAAGAGCCGTTGTTAGGCACGTGATTTTCACATAAATGCTCATTCAATTGTCGCTACAGCCATAAGTGTTGGTCGGAGAGCAACGCGGTTTGCACCATTCGATTTCTCGTCACAAAATACTTCGGATTAGCCTCTTACCAGCAGCATTGGAACAGTTTTTTCCACTTTGGGATTTTTGCCTGGGCTTTTTGCTAATTAAATTCGGCTACATTTACTATGTAATATCGCGACTGGTCATTACTATATTCAACTTTTGATTATAAGTTATGTGCCCTTCGGTAGCCCAGAAGACGTCAAATCTTTGGGCCAAGCCCATTTAACTCATCCAGCAATTGTCTTACTTCTAAGTCGAAGACAAACTCAATGTCTTTATCTACATGTTGAAAAACCACACCATTTGTATATAAAAACAACAAGGTATTTGATACAGTCTGCTGTAAAAAGTACAATTAAACACTGACTCACATCAATAAGGTGCCAAAAGATGCGCAATTGGGCCAGGCATCTCCAGCTGTTGAAAAATTGCAAATTTCCTTGGTTTCCATGGAGTAAGAGCCGTTGCTGGTCACGTGATTTTCACATAAATGCTCATTCAATTGTCGCTACAGCCAAAAGTATTAATCGGAGAGCAACGCGGTTTGCACCATTCGATTTCTCGTCACAAAATACGTCGGATTAGCCTCTTACCAGCAGCATTGGAACAGTTTTTCCACTTTTGGATTTTTCCCTGGGCTTTTTGCTAATTCAATTCGGCTACATTTACTATGTAATATCGCGACTGGTCATTACTATATTCAACTTTTGATTATAAGTTATGTGCCCTTCGGTAGCCCAGAAGACGTCAAATCTTTGGGCCAAGCCCATTTAACTCATCCAGCAATTGTCTTACTTCTAAGTCGAAGACAAACTCAATGTCTTTATCTACATGTTGAAAAACCACACCATTTGTATATAAAAAACACAAGGTACTTGATACAGTCTGCTGTAAAAAGTACAATTAAACACTGACCCACATCAATAAGGTGCCAAAAGATGCGCAATTGGGCCAGGCATCTCCAGCTGTTGAAAAATTGCAAATTTCCTTGGTTTCCATGGAGTAAGAGCCGTTGTTAGGCACGTGATTTTTACATAAATGCTCATTCAATTGTCGCTACAGCCAAAACTATTGGTCGGAGAGCAACGCGGTTTGCACCATTCGATTTCTCGTCACAAAATACGTCGGATTAGCCTCTTACCAGCAGCATTGGAACAGTTTTTCCACTTTTGGATTTTTGCTTGGGCTTTTTGCTAATTCAATTCGGCTACATTTACTATGTAATATCGCGACTGGTCATTACTATATTCAACTTTTGATTATAAGTTATGTGCCCTTCGGTAGCCCAGAAGACGTCAAATCTTTGGGCCAAGCCCATTTAACTCATCCAGCAATTGTCTTACTTCTAAGTCGAAGACAAACTCAATGTCTTTATCTACATGTTGAAAAACCACACCATTTGTATATAAAAAACACAAGGTATTTGATACAGTCTGCTGTAAAAAGTACAATTAAACACTGACCCACATCAATAAGGTGCCAAAAGATGCGCAATTGGGCCAGGCATCTCCAGCTGTTGAAAAATTGCAAATTTCCTTGGTTTCCATGGAGTAAGAGCCGTTGTTAGGCACGTGATTTTCACATAAATGCTCATTCAATTGTCGCTACAGCCAAAAGTATTGGTCGGAGAGCAACGCGGTTTGCACCATTCGATTTCTCGTCACAAAATACGTCGGATTAGCCTCTTACCAGCAGCATTGGAACAGTTTTGCCACTTTTGGATTTTTGCCTGGGCTTTTTGCTAATTCAATTCGGCTACATTTACTATGTAATATCGCGACTGGTCATTACTATATTCAACTTTTGATTATAAGTTATGTGCCCTTCGGTAGCCCAGAAGACGTCAAATCTTTGGGCCAAGCCCATTTAACTCATCAGCAATTGTCTTACTTCTAAGTCGAAGACAAACTCAATGTCTTTATCTACATGTTGAAAAACCACACCATTTGTATATAAAAAACACAAGGTACTTGATACAGTCCTGCTGTAAAAAGTACAATTAAACACTGACCCACATCAAAAAGGTCCTAAAAGATGCGCAATTGGGCCAGCATCTCCAGCTGTTGAAAAATTGCAAATTTCCTTGGTTTCCATGGAGTAAGAGCCGTTGCTGGGCACGTGATTTTCACATAAATGCTCATTCAATTGTCGCTACAGCCAAAAGTATTGGTCGGAGAGCAACGCGGTTTGCACCATTCGATTTCTCGTCACAAAATACGTCGGATTAGCCTCTTACCAGCAGCATTGGAACAGTTTTACCACTTTTGGATTTTTGCTTGGGCTTTTTGCTAATTAAATTCGGCTACATTTACTATGTAATATCGCGACTGGTCATTACTATATTCAACTTTTGATTATAAGTTATGTGCCCTTCAGTAGCCCAGAAGACGTCAAATCTTTGGGCCAAGCCCATTTAACTCATCCAGCAATTGTCTTACTTCTAAGTCGAAGACAAACTCAATGTCTTTATCTACATGTTGAAAAACCACACCATTTGTATATAAAAAACACAAGGTACTTGATACAGTCTGCTGTAAAAAGTACAATTAAACACTGACCCACATCAATAAGGTGCCAAAAGATGCGCAATTGGGCCAGGCATCTCCAGCTGTTAAAAAATTGCAAATTTCCTTGGTTTCCATGGAGTAAGAGCCGTTGTTAGGCACGTGATTTTCACATAAATGCTCATTCAATTGTCGCTACAGCCAAAAGTATTGGGCGGAGAGCAACGCCGTTTGCACCATTCGATTTCTCGTCACAAAATACGTCGGATTAGCCTCTTACCAGCAGCATTGGAACAGTTTTTCCACTTTGGGATTTTTGCTTGGGCTTTTTGCTAATTAAATTCGGCTACATTTACTATGTAATATCGCGACTGGTCATTACTATATTCAACTTTTGATTATAAGTTATGTGCCCTTCGGTAGCCCAGAAGACGTCAAATCTTTGGGCCAAGCCCATTTAACTCATCCAGCAATTGTCTTACTTCTAAGTCGAAGACAAACTCAATGTCTTTATCTACATGTTGAAAAACCACACCATTTGTATATAAAAAACACAAGGTATTTGATACAGTCTGCTGTAAAAAGTACAATTAAACACTGACCCACATCAATAAGGTGCCAAAAGATGCGGAATTGGGCCAGGCATCTCCAGCTGTTGAAAAATTGCAAATTTCCTTGGTTTCCATGGAGTAAGAGCCGTTGTTAGGCACGTGATTTTCACATAAATGCTCATTCAATTGTCGCTACAGCCAAAAGTATTGGTCGGAGAGCAACGCGGTTTGCACCATTCGATTTCTCGTCACAAAATACGTCGGATTAGCCTCTTACCAGCAGCATTGGAACAGTTTTACCACTTTTGGATTTTTGCCTGGGCTTTTTGCTAATTCAATTCGGCTACATTTACTATGTAATATCGCGACTGGTCATTACTATATTCAACTTTTGATTATAAGTTATGTGCCCTTCGGTAGCCCAGAAGACGTCAAATCTTTGGGCCAAGCCCATTTAACTCATCCAGCAATTGTCTTACTTCTAAGTCGAAGACAAACTCAATGTCTTTATCTACATGTTGAAAAACCACACCATTTGTATATAAAAAACACAAGGTACTTGATACAGTCTGCTGTAAAAAGTACAATTAAACACTGACCCACATCAATAAGGTGCCAAAAGATGCGCAATTGGGCCAGGCATCTCCAGCTGTTGAAAAATTGCAAATTTCCTTGGTTTCCATGGAGTAAGAGCCGTTGTTAGGCACGTGATTTTCACATAAATGCTCATTCAATTGTCGCTACAGCCAAAAGTATTGGTCGGAGAGCAACGCGGTTTGCACCATTCGATTTCTCGTCACAAAATACGTCGGATTAGCCTCTTACCAGCAGCATTGGAACAGTTTTTCCACTTTTGGATTTTTGCTTGGGCTTTTTGCTAATTCAATTCGGCTACATTTACTATGTAATATCGCGACTGGTCATTACTATATTCAACTTTTGATTATAAGTTATGTGCCCTTCGGTAGCCCAGAAGACGTCAAATCTTTGGGCCAAGCCCATTTAACTCATCCAGCAATTGTCTTACTTCTAAGTCGAAGACAAACTCAATGTCTTTATCTACATGTTGAAAAACCACACCATTTGTATATAAAAAACACAAGGTACTTGATACAGTCTGCTGTAAAAAGTACAATTAAACACTGACCCACATCAATAAGGTGCCAAAAGATGCGCAATTGGGCCAGGCATCTCCAGCTGTTGAAAAATTGCAAATTTCCTTGGTTTCCATGGAGTAAGAGCCGTTGTTAGGCACGTGATTTTCACATAAATGCTCATTCAATTGTCGCTACAGCCAAAAGTATTGGGCGGAGAGCAACACGGTTTGCACCATTCGATTTCTCGTCACAAAATACGTCGGATTAGCCTCTTACCAGCAGCATTGGAACAGTTTTACCACTTTTGGATTTTTGCTTGGGCTTTTTGCTAATTCAATTCGGCTACATTTACTATGTAATATCGCGACTGGTCATTACTATATTCAACTTTTGATTATAAGTTATGTGCCCTTCGGTAGCCCAGAAGACGTCAAATCTTTGGGCCAAGCCCATTTAACTCATCCAGCAATTGTCTTACTTCTAAGTCGAAGACAAACTCAATGTCTTTATCTACATGTTGAAAAACCACACCATTTGTATATAAAAAACACAAGGTACTTGATACAGTCTGCTGTAAAAAGTACAATTAAACACTGACCCACATCAATAAGGTGCCAAAAGATGCGCAATTGGGCCAGGCATCTCCAGCTGTTGAAAAATTGCAAATTTCCTTGGTTTCCATGGAGTAAGAGCCGTTGCTGGGCACGTGATTTTCACATAAATGCTCATTCAATTGTCGCTACAGCCAAAAGTATTGGTCGGAGAGCAACGCGGTTTGCACCATTCGATTTCTCGTCACAAAATACGTCGGATTAGCCTCTTACCAGCAGCATTGGAACAGTTTTACCACTTTTGGATTTTTGCCTGGGCTTTTTGCTAATTCAATTCGGCTACATTTACTATGTAATATCGCGACTGGTCATTACTATATTCAACTTTTGATTATAAGTTATGTGCCCTTCGGTAGCCCAGAAGACGTCAAATCTTTGGGCCAAGCCCATTTAACTCATCCAGCAATTGTCTTACTTCTAAGTCGAAGACAAACTCAATGTCTTTATCTACATGTTGAAAAACCACACCATTTGTATATAAAAAACACAAGGTACTTGATACAGTCTGCTGTAAAAAGTACAATTAAACACTGACCCACATCAATAAGGTGCCAAAAGATGCGCAATTGGGCCAGGCATCTCCAGCTGTTAAAAAATTGCAAATTTCCTTGGTTTCCATGGAGTAAGAGCCGTTGCTGGGCACGTGATTTTCACATAAATGCTCATTCAATTGTCGCTACAGCCAAAAGTATTGGTCGGAGAGCAACGCGGTTTGCACCATTCGATTTCTCGTCACAAAATACGTCGGATTAGCCTCTTACCAGCAGCATTGGAACAGTTTTTCCACTTTTGGATTTTTGCCTGGGCTTTTTGCTAATTAAATTCGGCTACATTTACTATGTAATATCGCGACTGGTCATTACTATATTCAACTTTTGATTATAAGTTATGTGCCCTTCGGTAGCCCAGAAGACGTCAAATCTTTGGGCCAAGCCCATTTAACTCATCCAGCAATTGTCTTACTTCTAAGTCGAAGACAAACTCAATGTCTTTATCTACATGTTGAAAAACCACACCATTTGTATATAAAAAACACAAGGTACTTGATACAGTCTGCTGTAAAAAGTACAATTAAACACTGACCCACATCAATAAGGTGCCAAAAGATGCGCAATTGGGCCAGGCATCTCCAGCTGTTGAAAAATTGCAAATTTCCTTGGTTTCCATGGAGTAAGAGCCGTTGTTAGGCACGTGATTTTCACATAAATGCTCATTCAATTGTCGCTACAGCCAAAAGTATTGGTCGGAGAGCAACGCGGTTTGCACCATTCGATTTCTCGTCACAAAATACGTCGGATTAGCCTCTTACCAGCAGCATTGGAACAGTTTTACCACTTTTGGATTTTTGCCTGGGCTTTTTGCTAATTCAATTCGGCTACATTTACTATGTAATATCGCGACTGGTCATTACTATATTCAACTTTTGATTATAAGTTATGTGCCCTTCGGTAGCCCAGAAGACGTCAAATCTTTGGGCCAAGCCCATTTAACTCATCCAGCAATTGTCTTACTTCTAAGTCGAAGACAAACTCAATGTCTTTATCTACATGTTGAAAAACCACACCATTTGTATATAAAAAACACAAGGTACTTGATACAGTCTGCTGTAAAAAGTACAATTAAACACTGACCCACATCAATAAGGTGCCAAAAGATGCGCAATTGGGCCAGGCATCTCCAGCTGTTGAAAAATTGCAAATTTCCTTGGTTTCCATGGAGTAAGAGCCGTTGTTAGGCACGTGATTTTTACATAAATGCTCATTCAATTGTAGCTACAGCCATAAGTGTTGGTCGGAGAGCAACGCGGTTTGCACCATTCGATTTCTCGTCACAAAATACGTCGGATTAGCCTCTTACCAGCAGCATTGGAACAGTTTTACCACTTTTGGATTTTTGCTTGGGCTTTTTGCTAATTAAATTCGGCTACATTTACTATGTAATATCGCGACTGGTCATTACTATATTCAACTTTTGATTATAAGTTATGTGCCCTTCGGTAGCCCAGAAGACGTCAAATCTTTGGGCCAAGCCCATTTAACTCATCCAGCAATTGTCTTACTTCTAAGTCGAAGACAAACTCAATGTCTTTATCTACATGTTGAAAAACCACACCATTTGTATATAAAAAACACAAGGTACTTGATACAGTCTGCTGTAAAAAGTACAATTAAACACTGACCCACATCAATAAGGTGCCAAAAGATGCGCAATTGGGCCAGGCATCTCCAGCTGTTGAAAAATTGCAAATTTCCTTGGTTTCCATGGAGTAAGAGCCGTTGTTAGGCACGTGATTTTCACATAAATGCTCATTCAATTGTCGCTACAGCCAAAAGTATTGGGCGGAGAGCAACGCGGTTTGCACCATTCGATTTCTCGTCACAAAATACGTCGGATTAGCCTCTTACCAGCAGCATTGGAACAGTTTTTCCACTTTTGGATTTTTGCCTGGGCTTTTTGCTAATTAAATTAGGCTACATTTACTATGTAATATCGCGACTGGTCATTACTATATTCAACTTTTGATTATAAGTTATGTGCCCTTCGGTAGCCCAGAAGACGTCAAATCTTTGGGCCAAGCCCATTTAACTCATCCAGCAATTGTCTTACTTCTAAGTCGAAGACAAACTCAATGTCTTTATCTACATGTTGAAAAACCACACCATTTTGTATATAAAAAACACAAGGTACTTGATACAGTCTGCTGTAAAAAGTACAATTAAACACTGACCCACATCAATAAGGTGCCAAAAGATGCGCAATTGGGCCAGGCATCTCCAGCTGTTGAAAAATTGCAAATTTCCTTGGTTTCCATGGAGTAAGAGCCGTTGTTAGGCACGTGATTTTCACATAAATGCTCATTCAATTGTCGCTACAGCCAAAAGTATTGGTCGGAGAGCAACGCGGTTTGCACCATTCGATTTCTCGTCACAAAATACGTCGGATTAGCCTCTTACGAGCAGCATTGGAACAGTTTTTCCACTTTTGGATTTTTGCTTGGGCTTTTTGCTAATTCAATTCGGCTACATTTACTATGTAATATCGCGACTGGTCATTACTATATTCAACTTTTGATTATAAGTTATGTGCCCTTCGGTAGCCCAGAAGACGTCAAATCTTTGGGCCAAGCCCATTTAACTCATCCAGCAATTGTCTTACTTCTAAGTCGAAGACAAACTCAATGTCTTTATCTACATGTTAAAAAACCACACCATTTGTATATAAAAAACACAAGGTACTTGATACAGTCTGCTGTAAAAAGTACAATTAAACACTGACCCACATCAATAAGGTGCCAAAAGATGCGCAATTGGGCCAGGCATCTCCAGCTGTTGAAAAATTGCAAATTTCCTTGGTTTCCATAGAGTAGGAGCCGTTGTTAGGCACGTGATTTTCACATAAATGCTCATTCAATTGTAGCTACAGCCATAAGTGTTGGTCGGAGAGCAACGCGGTTTGCACCATTCGATTTCTCGTCACAAAATACGTCGGATTAGCCTCTTACCAGCAGCATTGGAACAGTTTTTCCACTTTTGGATTTTTGCCTGGGCTTTTTGCTAATTAAATTAGGCTACATTTACTATGTAATATCGCGACTGGTCATTACTATATTCAACTTTTGATTATAAGTTATGTGCCCTTCGGTAGCCCAGAAGACGTCAAATCTTTGGGCCAAGCCCATTTAACTCATCCAGCAATTGTCTTACTTCTAAGTCGAAGACAAACTCAATGTCTTTATCTACATGTTGAAAAACCACACCATTTTGTATATAAAAAACACAAGGTACTTGATACAGTCTGCTGTAAAAAGTACAATTAAACACTGACCCACATCAATAAGGTGCCAAAAGATGCGCAATTGGGCCAGGCATCTCCAGCTGTTGAAAAATTGCAAATTTCCTTGGTTTCCATGGAGTAAGAGCCGTTGTTAGGCACGTGATTTTCACATAAATGCTCATTCAATTGTCGCTACAGCCAAAAGTATTGGTCGGAGAGCAACGCGGTTTGCACCATTCGATTTCTCGTCACAAAATACGTCGGATTAGCCTCTTACCAGCAGCATTGGAACAGTTTTTCCACTTTTGGATTTTTGCTTGGGCTTTTTGCTAATTCAATTCGGCTACATTTACTATGTAATATCGCGACTGGTCATTACTATATTCAACTTTTGATTATAAGTTATGTGCCCTTCGGTAGCCCAGAAGACGTCAAATCTTTGGGCCAAGCCCATTTAACTCATCCAGCAATTGTCTTACTTCTAAGTCGAAGACAAACTCAATGTCTTTATCTACATGTTAAAAAACCACACCATTTGTATATAAAAAACACAAGGTACTTGATACAGTCTGCTGTAAAAAGTACAATTAAACACTGACCCACATCAATAAGGTGCCAAAAGATGCGCAATTGGGCCAGGCATCTCCAGCTGTTGAAAAATTGCAAATTTCCTTGGTTTCCATAGAGTAGGAGCCGTTGTTAGGCACGTGATTTTCACATAAATGCTCATTCAATTGTAGCTACAGCCATAAGTGTTGGTCGGAGAGCAACGCGGTTTGCACCATTCGATTTCTCGTCACAAAATACGTCGGATTAGCCTCTTACCAGCAGCATTGGAACAGTTTTACCACTTTTGGATTTTTGCCTGGGCTTTTTGCTAATTAAATTCGGCTACATTTACTATGTAATATCGCGACTGGTCATTACTATATTCAACTTTTGATTATAAGTTATGTGCCCTTCGGTAGCCCAGAAGACGTCAAATCTTTGGGCCAAGCCCATTTAACTCATCCAGCAATTGTCTTACTTCTAAGTCGAAGACAAACTCAATGTCTTTATCTACATGTTGAAAAACCACACCATTTGTATATAAAAAAACACAAGGTACTTGATACAGTCTGCTGTAAAAAGTACAATTAAACACTGACCCACATCAATAAGGTGCCAAAAGATGCGCAATTGGGCCAGGCATCTCCAGCTGTTAAAAAATTGCAAATTTCCTTGGTTTCCATGGAGTAAGAGCCGTTTTTAGGCACGTGATTTTCACATAAATGCTCATTCAATTGTCGCTACAGCCAAAAGTATTGGGCGGAGAGCAACGCGGTTTGCACCATTCGATTTCTCGTCACAAAATACGTCGGATTAGCCTCTTACCAGCAGCATTGGAACAGTTTTTCCACTTTGGGATTTTTGCTTGGGCTTTTTGCTAATTAAATTCCGCTACATTTACTATGTAATATCGCGACTGGTCATTACTATATTCAACTTTTGATTATAAGTTATGTGCCCTTCGGTAGCCCAGAAGACGTCAAATCTTTGGGCCAAGCCCATTTAACTCATCCAGCAATTGTCTTACTTCTAAGTCGAAGACAAACTCAATGTCTTTATCTACATGTTGAAAAACCACACCATTTGTATATAAAAAACACAAGGTATTTGATACAGTCTGCTGTAAAAAGTACAATTAAACACTGACCCACATCAATAAGGTGCCAAAAGATGCGCAATTGGGCCAGGCATCTCCAGCTGTTGAAAAATTGCAAATTTCCTTGGTTTCCATGGAGTAAGAGCCGTTGTTAGGCACGTGATTTTCACATAAATGCTCATTCAATTGTCGCTACAGCCAAAAGTATTGGTCGGAGAGCAACGCGGTTTGCACCATTCGATTTCTCGTCACAAAATACGTCGGATTAGCCTCTTACCAGCAGCATTGGAACAGTTTTTCCACTTTTGGATTTTTGCCTGGGCTTTTTGCTAATTCAATTCGGCTACATTTACTATGTAATATCGCGACTGGTCATTACTATATTCAACTTTTGATTATAAGTTATGTGCCCTTCGGTAGCCCAGAAGACGTCAAATCTTTGGGCCAAGCCCATTTAACTCATCCAGCAATTGTCTTACTTCTAAGTCGAAGACAAACTCAATGTTTTTATCTACATGTTGAAAAACCACACCATTTGTATATAAAAAACACAAGGTACTTGATACAGTCTGCTGTAAAAAGTACAATTAAACACTGACCCACATCAATAAGGTGCCAAAAGATGCGCAATTGGGCCAGGCATCTCCAGCTGTTGAAAAATTGCAAATTTCCTTGGTTTCCATGGAGTAAGAGCCGTTGCTGGGCACGTGATTTTCACATAAATGCTCATTCAATTGTCGCTACAGCCAAAAGTATTGGGCGGAGAGCAACGCGGTTTGCACCATTCGATTTCTCGTCACAAAATACGTCGGATTAGCCTCTTACCAGCAGCATTGGAACAGTTTTTCCACTTTTGGATTTTTGCCTGGGCTTTTTGCTAATTAAATTAGGCTACATTTACTATGTAATATCGCGACTGGTCATTACTATATTCAACTTTTGATTATAAGTTATGTGCCCTTCGGTAGCCCAGAAGACGTCAAATCTTTGGGCCAAGCCCATTTAACTCATCCAGCAATTGTCTTACGACTCAGTCGAAGACAAACTCAATGTCTTTATCTACATGTTGAAAAACCACACCATTTGTATATAAAAAACACAAGGTACTTGATACAGTCTGCTGTAAAAAGTACAATTAAACACTGACCCACATCAATAAGGTGCCAAAAGATGCGCAATTGGGCCAGGCATCTCCAGCTGTTGAAAAACTGCAAATTTCCTTGGTTTCCATGGAGTAAGAGCCGTTGTTAGGCACGTGATTTTCACATAAATGCTCATTCAATTGTCGCTACAGCCAAAAGTATTGGTCGGAGAGCAACGCGGTTTGCACCATTCGATTTCTCGTCACAAAATACGTCGGATTAGCCTCTTACCAGCAGCATTGGAACAGTTTTTCCACTTTTGGATTTTTGCTTGGGCTTTTTGCTAATTCAATTCGGCTACATTTACTATGTAATATCGCGACTGGTCATTACTATATTCAACTTTTGATTATAAGTTATGTGCCCTTCGGTAGCCCAGAAGACGTCAAATCTTTGGGCCAAGCCCATTTAACTCATCCAGCAATTGTCTTACTTCTAAGTCGAAGACAAACTCAATGTTTTTATCTACATGTTGAAAAACCACACCATTTGTATATAAAAAACACAAGGTACTTGATACAGTCTGCTGTAAAAAGTACAATTAAACACTGACCCACATCAATAAGGTGCCAAAAGATGCGCAATTGGGCCAGGCATCTCCAGCTGTTGAAAAATTGCAAATTTCCTTGGTTTCCATGGAGTAAGAGCCGTTGCTGGGCACGTGATTTTCACATAAATGCTCATTCAATTGTCGCTACAGCCAAAAGTATTGGGCGGAGAGCAACGCGGTTTGCACCATTCGATTTCTCGTCACAAAATACGTCGGATTAGCCTCTTACCAGCAGCATTGGAACAGTTTTTCCACTTTTGGATTTTTGCCTGGGCTTTTTGCTAATTAAATTAGGCTACATTTACTATGTAATATCGCGACTGGTCATTACTATATTCAACTTTTGATTATAAGTTATGTGCCCTTCGGTAGCCCAGAAGACGTCAAATCTTTGGGCCAAGCCCATTTAACTCATCCAGCAATTGTCTTACGACTCAGTCGAAGACAAACTCAATGTCTTTATCTACATGTTGAAAAACCACACCATTTGTATATAAAAAACACAAGGTACTTGATACAGTCTGCTGTAAAAAGTACAATTAAACACTGACCCACATCAATAAGGTGCCAAAAGATGCGCAATTGGGCCAGGCATCTCCAGCTGTTGAAAAACTGCAAATTTCCTTGGTTTCCATGGAGTAAGAGCCGTTGTTAGGCACGTGATTTTCACATAAATGCTCATTCAATTGTCGCTACAGCCATAAGTGTTGGTCGGAGAGCAACGCGGTTTGCACCATTCGATTTCTCGTCACAAAATACGTCGGATTAGCCTCTTACCAGCAGCATTGGAACAGTTTTTCCACTTTTGGATTTTTGCTTGGGCTTTTTGCTAATTCAATTCGGCTACATTTACTATGTAATATCGCGACTGGTCATTACTATATTCAACTTTTGATTATAAGTTATGTGCCCTTCGGTAGCCCAGAAGACGTCAAATCTTTGGGCCAAGCCCATTTAACTCATCCAGCAATTGTCTTACTTCTAAGTCGAAGACAAACTCAATGTTTTTATCTACATGTTGAAAAACCACACCATTTGTATATAAAAAACACAAGGTACTTGATACAGTCTGCTGTAAAAAGTACAATTAAACACTGACCCACATCAATAAGGTGCCAAAAGATGCGCAATTGGGCCAGGCATCTCCAGCTGTTGAAAAATTGCAAATTTCCTTGGTTTCCATGGAGTAAGAGCCGTTGCTGGGCACGTGATTTTCACATAAATGCTCATTCAATTGTCGCTACAGCCAAAAGTATTGGGCGGAGAGCAACGCGGTTTGCACCATTCGATTTCTCGTCACAAAATACGTCGGATTAGCCTCTTACCAGCAGCATTGGAACAGTTTTTCCACTTTTGGATTTTTGCTTGGACTTTTTGCTAATTCAATTCGGCTACATTTACTATGTAATATCGCGACTGGTCATTACTATATTCAACTTTTGATTATAAGTTATGTGCCCTTCGGTAGCCCAGAAGACGTCAAATCTTTGGGCCAAGCCCATTTAACTCATCCAGCAATTGTCTTACTTCTAAGTCGAAGACAAACTCAATGTTTTTATCTACATGTTGAAAAACCACACCATTTGTATATAAAAAACACAAGGTACTTGATACAGTCTGCTGTAAAAAGTACAATTAAACACTGACCCACATCAATAAGGTGCCAAAAGATGCGCAATTGGGCCAGGCATCTCCAGCTGTTGAAAAATTGCAAATTTCCTTGGTTTCCATGGAGTAAGAGCCGTTGCTGGGCACGTGATTTTCACATAAATGCTCATTCAATTGTCGCTACAGCCAAAAGTATTGGGCGGAGAGCAACGCGGTTTGCACCATTCGATTTCTCGTCACAAAATACGTCGGATTAGCCTCTTACCAGCAGCATTGGAACAGTTTTTCCACTTTTGGATTTTTGCCTGGGCTTTTTGCTAATTAAATTAGGCTACATTTACTATGTAATATCGCGACTGGTCATTACTATATTCAACTTTTGATTATAAGTTATGTGCCCTTCGGTAGCCCAGAAGACGTCAAATCTTTGGGCCAAGCCCATTTAACTCATCCAGCAATTGTCTTACGTCTAAGTCGAAGACAAACTCAATGTCTTTATCTACATGTTGAAAAACCACACCATTTGTATATAAAAAACACAAGGTACTTGATACAGTCTGCTGTAAAAAGTACAATTAAACACTGACCCACATCAATAAGGTGCCAAAAGATGCGCAATTGGGCCAGGCATCTCCAGCTGTTGAAAAACTGCAAATTTCCTTGGTTTCCATGGAGTAAGAGCCGTTGTTAGGCACGTGATTTTCACATAAATGCTCATTCAATTGTCGCTACAGCCAAAAGTATTGGTCGGAGAGCAACGCGGTTTGCACCATTCGATTTCTCGTCACAAAATACGTCGGATTAGCCTCTTACCAGCAGCATTGGAACAGTTTTTCCACTTTTGGATTTTTGCTTGGGCTTTTTGCTAATTCAATTCGGCTACATTTACTATGTAATATCGCGACTGGTCATTACTATATTCAACTTTTGATTATAAGTTATGTGCCCTTCGGTAGCCCAGAAGACGTCAAATCTTTGGGCCAAGCCCATTTAACTCATCCAGCAATTGTCTTACTTCTAAGTCGAAGACAAACTCAATGTCTTTATCTACATGTTGAAAAACCACACCATTTGTATATAAAAAACACAAGGTACTTGATACAGTCTGCTGTAAAAAGTACAATTAAACACTGACCCACATCAATAAGGTGCCAAAAGATGCGCAATTGGGCCAGGCATCTCCAGCTGTTGAAAAATTGCAAATTTCCTTGGTTTCCATGGAGTAAGAGCCGTTGCTGGGCACGTGATTTTCACATAAATGCTCATTCAATTGTCGCTACAGCCAAAAGTATTGGTCGGAGAGCAACGCGGTTTGCACCATTCGATTTCTTGTCACAAAATACGTCGGATTAGCCTCTTACCAGCAGCATTGGAACAGTTTTTCCACTTTTGGATTTTTGCCTGGTCTTTTTGCTAATTAAATTCGGCTACATTTACTATGTAATATCGCGACTGGTCATTACTATATTCAACTTTTGATTATAAGTTATGTGCCCTTCGGTAGCCCAGAAGACGTCAAATCTTTGGGCCAAGCCCATTTAACTCATCCAGCAATTGTCTTACTTCTAAGTCGAAGACAAACTCAATGTCTTTATCTACATGTTGAAAAACCACACCATTTGTATATAAAAAACACAAGGTACTTGATACAGTCTGCTGTAAAAAGTACAATTAAACACTGACCCACATCAATAAGGTGCCAAAAGATGCGCAATTGGGCCAGGCATCTCCAGCTGTTGAAAAATTGCAAATTTCCTTGGTTTCCATGGAGTAAGAGCCGTTGTTAGGCACGTGATTTTCACATAAATGCTCATTCAATTGTAGCTACAGCCATAAGTATTGGTCGGAGAGCAACGCGGTTTGCACCATTCGATTTCTCGTCACAAAATACGTCGGATTAGCCTCTTACCAGCAGCATTGGAACAGTTTTACCACTTTTGGATTTTTGCTTGGGCTTTTTGCTAATTCAATTCGGCTACATTTACTATGTAATATCGCGACTGGTCATTACTATATTCAACTTTTGATTATAAGTTATGTGCCCTTCGGTAGCCCAGAAGACGTCAAATCTTTGGGCCAAGCCCATTTAACTCATCCAGCAATTGTCTTACTTCTAAGTCGAAGACAAACTCAATGTCTTTATCTACATGTTGAAAAACCACACCATTTGTATATAAAAAACACAAGGTACTTGATACAGTCTGCTGTAAAAAGTACAATTAAACACTGACCCACATCAATAAGGTGCCAAAAGATGCGCAATTGGGCCAGGCATCTCCAGCTGTTGAAAAATTGCAAATTTCCTTGGTTTCCATGGAGTAAGAGCCGTTGCTGGGCACGTGATTTCACATAAATGCTCATTCAATTGTCGCTACAGCCAAAAGTATTGGTCGGAGAGCAACGCGGTTTGCACCATTCGATTTCTCGTCACAAAATACGTCGGATTAGCCTCTTACCAGCAGCATTGGAACAGTTTTTCCACTTTTGGATTTTTGCCTGGGCTTTTTGCTAATTAAATTTGGCTACATTTACTATGTAATATCGCGACTGGTCATTACTATATTCAACTTTTGATTATAAGTTATGTGCCCTTCGGTAGCCCAGAAGACGTCAAATCTTTGGGCCAAGCCCATTTAACTCATCAGCAATTGTCTTACTTCTAAGTCGAAGACAAACTCAATGTCTTTATCTACATGTTGAAAAACCACACCATTTGTATATAAAAAACACAAGGTACTTGATACAGTCTGCTGTAAAAAGTACAATTAAACACTGACCCACATCAATAAGGTGCCAAAAGATGCGCAATTGGGCCAGGCATCTCCAGCTGTTGAAAAACTGCAAATTTCCTTGGTTTCCATGGAGTAAGAGCCGTTGTTAGGCACGTGATTTTTACATAAATGCTCATTCAATTGTAGCTACAGCCATAAGTGTTGGTCGGAGAGCAACGCGGTTTGCACCATTCGATTTCTCGTCACAAAATACGTCGGATTAGCCTCTTACCAGCAGCATTGGAACAGTTTTGCCACTTTTGGATTTTTGCTTGGGCTTTTTGCTAATTAAATTCGGCCACATTTACTATGTAATATCGCGACTGGTCATTACTATATTCAACTTTTGATTATAAGTTATGTGCCCTTCGGTAGCCCAGAAGACGTCAAATCTTTGGGCCAAGCCCATTTAACTCATCCAGCAATTGTCTTACTTCTAAGTCGAAGACAAGCTCAATGTCTTTATCTACATGTTGAAAAACCACACCATTTGTATATAAAAAACACAAGGTACTTGATACAGTCTGCTGTAAAAAGTACAATTAAACACTGACCCACATCAATAAGGTGCCAAAAGATGCGCAATTGGGCCAGGCATCTCCAGCTGTTGAAAAATTGCAAATTTCCTTGGTTTCCATGGAGTAAGAGCCGTTGTTAGGCACGTGATTTTCACATAAATGCTCATTCAATTGTCGCTACAGCCAAAAGTATTGGGCGGAGAGCAACGCGGTTTGCACCATTCGATTTCTCGTCACAAAATACGTCGGATTAGCCTCTTACCAGCAGCATTGGAACAGTTTTTCCATTTTGGGATTTTTGCTTGAGCTTTTTGCTAATTAAATTCGGCTACATTTACTATGTAATATCGCGACTGGTCATTACTATATTCAACTTTTGATTATAAGTTATGTGCCCTTCGGTAGCCCAGAAGACGTCAAATCTTTGGGCCAAGCCCATTTAACTCATCCAGCAATTGTCTTACTTCTAAGTCGAAGACAAACTCAATGTCTTTATCTACATGTTGAAAAACCACACCATTTGTATATAAAAAACACAAGGTATTTGATACAGTCTGCTGTAAAAAGTACAATTAAACACTGACCCACATCAATAAGGTGCCAAAAGATGCGCAATTGGGCCAGGCATCTCCAGCTGTTGAAAAATTGCAAATTTCCTTGGTTTCCATGGAGTGAGAGCCGTTGCTGGGCACGTGATTTTCACATAAATGCTCATTCAATTGTCGCTACAGCCAAAAGTATTGGTCGGAGAGCAACGCGGTTTGCACCATTCGATTTCTCGTCACAAAATACGTCGGATTAGCCTCTTACCAGCAGCATTGGAACAGTTTTTCCACTTTTGGATTTTTGCCTGGGCTTTTTGCTAATTAAATTTGGCTACATTTACTATGTAATATCGCGACTGGTCATTACTATATTCAACTTTTGATTATAAGTTATGTGCCCTTCGGTAGCCCAGAAGACGTCAAATCTTTGGGCCAAGCCCATTTAACTCATCCAGCAATTGTCTTACTTCTAAGTCGAAGACAAACTCAATGTCTTTATCTACATGTTGAAAAACCACACCATTTGTATATAAAAAACACAAGGTACTTGATACAGTCTGCTGTAAAAAGTACAATTAAACACTGACCCACATCAATAAGGTGCCAAAAGATGCGCAATTGGGCCAGGCATCTCCAGCTGTTGAAAAATTGCAAATTTCCTTGGTTTCCATGGAGTAAGAGCCGTTGTTAGGCACGTGATTTTCACATAAATGCTCATTCAATTGTCGCTACAGCCAAAAGTATTGGTCGGAGAGCAACGCGGTTTGCACCATTCGATTTCTCGTCACAAAATAGGTCGGATTAGCCTCTTACCAGCAGCATTGGAACAGTTTTTCCACTTTTGGATTTTTGCCTGGGCTTTTTGCTAATTCAATTCGGTTACATTTACTATGTAATATCGCGACTGGTCATTACTATATTCAACTTTTGATTATAAGTTATGTGCCCTTCGGTAGCCCAGAAGACGTCAAATCTTTGGGCCAAGCCCATTTAACTCATCCAGCAATTGTCTTACTTCTAAGTCGAAGACAAACTCAATGTCTTTATCTACATGTTGAAAAACCACACCATTTGTATATAAAAAACACAAGGTACTTGATACAGTCTGCTGTAAAAAGTACAATTAAACACTGACCCACATCAATAAGGTGCCAAAAGATGCGCAATTGGGCCAGGCATCTCCAGCTGTTGAAAAATTGCAAATTTCCTTGGTTTCCATGGAGTAAGACCCGTTGCTGGGCACGTGATTTTCACATAAATGCTCATTCAATTGTCGCTACAGCCAAAAGTATTGGTCGGAGAGCAACGCGGTTTGCACCATTCGATTTCTTGTCACAAAATACGTCGGATTAGCCTCTTACCAGCAGCATTGGAACAGTTTTTCCACTTTTGGATTTTTGCCTGGTCTTTTTGCTAATTAAATTCGGCTACATTTACTATGTAATATCGCGACTGGTCATTACTATATTCAACCTTTGATTATAAGTTATGTGCCCTTCGGTAGCCCAGAAGACGTCAAATCTTTGGGCCAAGCCCATTTAACTCATCCAGCAATTGTCTTACTTCTAAGTCGAAGACAAACTCAATGTCTTTATCTACATGTTGAAAAACCACACCATTTGTATATAAAAAACACAAGGTACTTGATACAGTCTGCTGTAAAAAGTACAATTAAACACTGACCCACATCAATAAGGTGCCAAAAGATGCGCAGTTGGGCCAGGCATCTCCAGCTGTTGAAAAATTGCAAATTTCCTTGGTTTCCATGGAGTAAGAGCCGTTGTTAGGCACGTGATTTTCACATAAATGCTCATTCAATTGTAGCTACAGCCATAAGTGTTGGTCGGAGAGCAACGCGGTTTGCACCATTCGATTTCTCGTCACAAAATACGTCGGATTAGCCTCTTACCAGCAGCATTGGAACAGTTTTACCACTTTTGGATTTTTGCTTGGGCTTTTTGCTAATTAAATTCGGCTACATTTACTATGTAATATCGCGACTGGTCATTACTATATTCAACTTTTGATTATAAGTTATGTGCCCTTCGGTAGCCCAGAAGACGTCAAATCTTTGGGCCAAGCCCATTTAACTCATCCAGCAATTGTCTTACTTCTAAGTCGAAGACAAACTCAATGTCTTTATCTACATGTTGAAAAACCACACCATTTGTATATAAAAAACACAAGGTACTTGATACAGTCTGCTGTAAAAAGTACAATTAAACACTGACCCACATCAATAAGGTGCCAAAAGATGCGCAATTGGGCCAGGCATCTCCAGCTGTTGAAAAATTGCAAATTTCCTTGGTTTCCATGGAGTAAGAGCCGTTGCTGGGCACGTGATTTTCACATAAATGCTCATTCAATTGTCGCTACAGCCAAAAGTATTGGTCGGAGAGCAACGCGGTTTGCACCATTCGATTTCTCGTCACAAAATACGTCGGATTAGCCTCTTACCAGCAGCATTGGAACAGTTTTTCCACTTTTGGATTTTTGCCTGGGCTTTTTGCTAATTAAATTCGGCTACATTTACTATGTAATATCGCGACTGGTCATTACTATATTCAACTTTTGATTATAAGTTATGTGCCCTTCGGTAGCCCAGAAGACGTCAAATCTTTGGGCCAAGCCCATTTAACTCATCCAGCAATTGTCTTACTTCTAAGTCGAAGACAAACTCAATGTCTTTATCTACATGTTGAAAAACCACACCATTTGTATATAAAAAACACAAGGTACTTGATACAGTCTGCTGTAAAAAGTACAATTAAACACTGACCCACATCAATAAGGTGCCAAAAGATGCGCAATTGGGTCAGGCATCTCCAGCTGTTGAAAAATTGCAAATTTCCTTGGTTTCCATGGAGTAAGAGCCGCTGTTAGGCACGTGATTTTTACATAAATGCTCATTCAATTGTAGCTACAGCCATAAGTGTTGGTCGGAGAGCAACGCGGTTTGCACCATTCGATTTCTCGTCACAAAATACGTCGGATTAGCCTCTTACCAGCAGCATTGGAACAGTTTTACCACTTTTGGATTTTTGCTTGGGCTTTTTGCTAATTCAATTCGGCTACATTTACTATGTAATATCGCGACTGGTCATTACTATATTCAACTTTTGATTATAAGTTATGTGCCCTTCGGTAGCCCAGAAGACGTCAAATCTTTGGGCCAAGCCCATTTAACTCATCCAGCAATTGTCTTACTTCTAAGTCGAAGACAAACTCAATGTCTTTATCTACATGTTGAAAAACCACACCATTTGTATATAATAAACACAAGGTACTTGATACAGTCTGCTGTAAAAAGTACAATTAAACACTGACCCACATCAATAAGGTGCCAAAAGATGCGCAATTGGGCCAGGCATCTCCAGCTGTTGAAAAATTGCAAATTTCCTTGGTTTCCATGGAGTAAGAGCCGTTGTTAGGCACGTGATTTTCACATAAATGCTCATTCAATTGTCGCTACAGCCAAAAGTATTGGTCGGAGAGCAACGCGGTTTGCACCATTCGATTTCTCGTCACAAAATACGTCGGATTAGCTTCTGACCAGCAGCATTGGAACAGTTTTTCCACTTTTGGATTTTTGCTTGGGCTTTTTGCTAATTAAATTCGGCTACATTTACTATGTAATATCGCGACTGGTCATTACTATATTCAACTTTTGATTATAAGTTATGTGCCCTTCGGTAGCCCAGAAGACGTCAAATCTTTGGGCCAAGCCCATTTAACTCATCCAGCAATTGTCTTACTTCTAAGTCGAAGACAAACTCAATGTCTTTATCTACATGTTGAAAAACCACACCATTTGTATATAAAAAACACAAGGTATTTGATACAGTCTGCTGTAAAAAGTACAATTAAACACTGACCCACATCAATAAGGTGCCAAAAGATGCGCAATTGGGCCAGGCATCTCCAGCTGTTGAAAAATTGCAAATTTCCTTGGTTTCCATGGAGTAAGAGCCGTTGTTAGGCACGTGATTTTCACATAAATGCTCATTCAATTGTCGCTACAGCCAAAAGTATTGGTCGGAGAGCAACGCGGTTTGCACCATTCGATTTCTCGTCACAAAATACGTCGGATTAGCCTCTTACCAGCAGCATTGGAACAGTTTTTCCACTTTTGGATTTTTGCCTGGGCTTTTTGCTAATTCAATTCGGCTACATTTACTATGTAATATCGCGACTGGTCATTACTATATTCAACTTTTGATTATAAGTTATGTGCCCTTCGGTAGCCCAGAAGACGTCAAATCTTTGGGCCAAGCCCATTTAACTCATCCAGCAATTGTCTTACTTCTAAGTCGAAGACAAACTCAATGTCTTTATCTACATGTTGAAAAACCACACCATTTGTATATAAAAAACACAAGGTACTTGATACAGTCTGCTGTAAAAAGTACAATTAAACACTGACCCACATCAATAAGGTGCCAAAAGATGCGCAATTGGGCCAGGCATCTCCAGCTGTTGAAAAATTGCAAATTTCCTTGGTTTCCATGGAGTAAGAGCCGTTGCTGGGCACGTGATTTTCACATAAATGCTCATTCAATTGTCGCTACAGCCAAAAGTATTGGGCGGAGAGCAACGCGGTTTGCACCATTCGATTTCTCGTCACAAAATACGTCGGATTAGCCTCTTACCAGCAGCATTGGAACAGTTTTTCCACTTTTGGATTTTTGCCTGGGCTTTTTGCTAATTAAATTAGGCTACATTTACTATGTAATATCGCGACTGGTCATTACTATATTCAACTTTTGATTATAAGTTATGTGCCCTTCGGTAGCCCAGAAGACGTCAAATCTTTGGGCCAAGCCCATTTAACTCATCCAGCAATTGTCTTACTTCTAAGTCGAAGACAAACTCAATGTCTTTATCTACATGTTGAAAAACCACACCATTTGTATATAAAAAACACAAGGTACTTGATACAGTCTGCTGTAAAAAGTACAATTAAACACTGACCCACATCAATAAGGTGCCAAAAGATGCGCAATTGGGCCAGGCATCTCCAGCTGTTGAAAAATTGCAAATGTCCTTGGTTTCCATGGAGTAAGAGCCGTTGTTAGGCACGTGATTTTCACATAAATGCTCATTCAATTGTCGCTACAGCCAAAAGTATTGGTCGGAGAGCAACGCGGTTTGCACCATTCGATTTCTCGTCACAAAATACGTCGGATTAGCCTCTTACCAGCAGCATTGGAACAGTTTTTCCACTTTTGGATTTTTGCTTGGGATTTTTGCTAATTCAATTCGGCTACATTTACTATGTAATATCGCGACTGGTCATTACTATATTCAACTTTTGATTATAAGTTATGTGCCCTTCGGTAGCCCAGAAGACGTCAAATCTTTGGGCCAAGCCCATTTAACTCATCCAGCAATTGTCTTACTTCTAAGTCGAAGACAAACTCAATGTCTTTATCTACATGTTGAAAAACCACACCATTTGTATATAAAAAACACAAGGTACTTGATACAGTCTGCTGTAAAAAGTACAATTAAACACTGACCCACATCAATAAGGTGCCAAAAGATGCGCAATTGGGCCAGGCATCTCCAGCTGTTGAAAAATTGCAAATGTCCTTGGTTTCCATGGAGTAAGAGCCGTTGTTAGGCACGTGATTTTCACATAAATGCTCATTCAATTGTAGCTACAGCCAAAAGTATTGGTCGGAGAGCAACGCGGTTTGCACCATTCGATTTCTCGTCACAAAATACGTCGGATTAGCCTCTTACCAGCAGCATTGGAACAGTTTTTCCACTTTTGGATTTTTGCTTGGGCTTTTTGCTAATTAAATTCGGCTACATTTACTATGTAATATCGCGACTGGTCATTACTATATTCAACTTTTGATTATAAGTTATGTGCCCTTCGGTAGCCCAGAAGACGTCAAATCTTTGGGCCAAGCCCATTTAACTCATCCAGCAATTGTCTTACTTCTAAGTCGAAGACAAACTCAATGTCTTTATCTACATGTTGAAAAACCACACCATTTGTATATAAAAAACACAAGGTATTTGATACAGTCTGCTGTAAAAAGTACAATTAAACACTGACCCACATCAATAAGGTGCCAAAAGATGCGCAATTGGGCCAGGCATCTCCAGCTGTTGAAAAATTGCAAATTTCCTCGGTTTCCATGGAGTAAGAGCCGTTGTTAGGCACGTGATTTTCACATAAATGCTCATTCAATTGTCGCTACAGCCAAAAGTATTGGTCGGAGAGCAACGCGGTTTGCACCATTCGATTTCTCGTCACAAAATACGTCGGATTAGCCTCTTACCAGCAGCATTGGAACAGTTGTTCCACTTTTGGATTTTTGCCTGGGCTTTTTGCTAATTCAATTCGGCTACATTTACTATGTAATATCGCGACTGGTCATTACTATATTCAACTTTTGATTATAAGTTATGTGCCCTTCGGTAGCCCAGAAGACGTCAAATCTTTGGGCCAAGCCCATTTAACTCATCCAGCAATTGTCTTACTTCTAAGTCGAAGACAAACTCAATGTCTTTATCTACATGTTGAAAAACCACACCATTTGTATATAAAAAACACAAGGTATTTGATACAGTCTGCTGTAAAAAGTACAATTAAACACTGACCCACATCAATAAGGTGCCAAAAGATGCGCAATTGGGCCAGGCATCTCCAGCTGTTGAAAAATTGCAAATTTCCTTGGTTTCCATGGAGTAAGAGCCGTTGCTGGGCACGTGATTTTCACATAAATGCTCATTCAATTGTCGCTACAGCCAAAAGTATTGGGCGGAGAGCAACGCGGTTTGCACCATTCGATTTCTCGTCACAAAATACGTCGGATTAGCCTCTTACCAGCAGCATTGGAACAGTTTTTCCACTTTTGGATTTTTGCCTGGGCTTTTTGCTAATTAAATTCGGCTACATTTACTATGTAATATCGCGACTGGTCATTACTATATTCAACTTTTGATTATAAGTTATGTGCCCTTCGGTAGCCCAGAAGACGTCAAATCTTTGGGCCAAGCCCATTTAACTCATCCAGCAATTGTCTTACTTCTAAGTCGAAGACAAACTCAATGTCTTTATCTACATGTTGAAAAACCACACCATTTGTATATAAAAAACACAAGGTACTTGATACAGTCTGCTGTAAAAAGTACAATTAAACACTGACCCACATCAATAAGGTGCCAAAAGATGCGCAATTGGGCCAGGCATCTCCAGCTGTTGAAAAATTGCAAATGTCCTTGGTTTCCATGGAGTAAGAGCCGTTGTTAGGCACGTGATTTTCACATAAATGCTCATTCAATTGTCGCTACAGCCAAAAGTATTGGTCGGAGAGCAACGCGGTTTGCACCATTCGATTTCTCGTCACAAAATACGTCGGATTAGCCTCTTACCAGCAGCATTGGAACAGTTTTTCCACTTTTGGATTTTTGCTTGGGATTTTTGCTAATTCAATTCGGCTACATTTACTATGTAATATCGCGACTGGTCATTACTATATTCAACTTTTGATTATAAGTTATGTGCCCTTCGGTAGCCCAGAAGACGTCAAATCTTTGGGCCAAGCCCATTTAACTCATCCAGCAATTGTCTTACTTCTAAGTCGAAGACAAACTCAATGTCTTTATCTACATGTTGAAAAACCACACCATTTGTATATAAAAAACAAAAGGTACTTGATACAGTCTGCTGTAAAAAGTACAATTAAACACTGACCCACATCAATAAGGTGCCAAAAGATGCGCAATTGGGCCAGGCATCTCCAGCTGTTGAAAAATTGCAAATGTCCTTGGTTTCCATGGAGTAAGAGCCGTTGTTAGGCACGTGATTTTCACATAAATGCTCATTCAATTGTCGCTACAGCCAAAAGTATTGGTCGGAGAGCAACGCGGTTTGCACCATTCGATTTCTTGTCACAAAGTACGTCGGATTAGCCTCTTACCAGCAGCATTGGAACAGTTTTTCCACTTTTGGATTTTTGCCTGGTCTTTTTGCTAACTAAATTCGGCTACATTTACTATGTAATATCGCGACTGGTCATTACTATATTCAACTTTTGATTATAAGTTATGTGCCCTTCGGTAGCCCAGAAGACGTCAAATCTTTGGGCCAAGCCCATTTAACTCATCCAGCAATTGTCTTACTTCTAAGTCGAAGACAAACTCAATGTCTTTATCTACATGTTGAAAAACCACACCATTTGTATATAAAAAACACAAGGTACTTGATACAGTCTGCTGTAAAAAGTACAATTAAACACTGACCCACATCAATAAGGTGCCAAAAGATGCGCAATTGGGCCAGGCATCTCCAGCTGTTGAAAAATTGCAAATTTCCTTGGTTTCCATGGAGTAAGAGCCGTTGTTAGGCACGTGATTTTCACATAAATGCTCATTCAATTGTAGCTACAGCCAAAAGTATTGGTCGGAGAGCAACGCGGTTTGCACCATTCGATTTCTCGTCACAAAATACGTCGGATTAGCCTCTTACCAGCAGCATTGGAACAGTTTTTCCACTTTTGGATTTTTGCTTGGGCTTTTTGCTAATTAAATTCGACTACATTTACTATGTAATATCGCGACTGGTCATTACTATATTCAACTTTTGATTATAAGTTATGTGCCCTTCGGTAGCCCAGAAGACGTCAAATCTTTGGGCCAAGCCCATTTAACTCATCCAGCAATTGTCTTACTTCTAAGTCGAAGACAAACTCAATGTCTTTATCTACATGTTGAAAAACCACACCATTTGTATATAAAAAACACAAGGTACTTGATACAGTCTGCTGTAAAAAGTACAATTAAACACTGACCCACATCAATAAGGTGCCAAAAGATGCGCAATTGGGCCAGGCATCTCCAGCTGTTGAAAAATTGCAAATTTCCTTGGTTTCCATGGAGTAAGAGCCGTTGTTAGGCACGTGATTTTCACATAAATGCTCATTCAATTGTCGCTACAGCCAAAAGTATTGGTCGGAGAGCAACGCGGTTTGCACCATTCGATTTCTCGTCACAAAATACGTCGGATTAGCCTCTTACCAGCAGCATTGGAACAGTTTTTCCACTTTTGGATTTTTGCTTGGGATTTTTGCTAATTCAATTCGGCTACATTTACTATGTAATATCGCGACTGGTCATTACTATATTCAACTTTTGATTATAAGTTATGTGCCCTTCGGTAGCCCAGAAGACGTCAAATCTTTGGGCCAAGCCCATTTAACTCATCCAGCAATTGTCTTACTTCTAAGTCGAAGACAAACTCAATGTCTTTATCTACATGTTGAAAAACCACACCATTTGTATATAAAAAACACAAGGTACTTGATACAGTCTGCTGTAAAAAGTACAATTAAACACTGACCCACATCAATAAGGTGCCAAAAGATGCGCAATTGGGCCAGGCATCTCCAGCTGTTGAAAAATTGCAAATGTCCTTGGTTTCCATGGAGTAAGAGCCGTTGTTAGGCACGTGATTTTCACATAAATGCTCATTCAATTGTCGCTACAGCCAAAAGTATTGGTCGGAGAGCAACGCGGTTTGCACCATTCGATTTCTTGTCACAAAGTACGTCGGATTAGCCTCTTACCAGCAGCATTGGAACAGTTTTTCCACTTTTGGATTTTTGCCTGGTCTTTTTGCTAACTAAATTCGGCTACATTTACTATGTAATATCGCGACTGGTCATTACTATATTCAACTTTTGATTATAAGTTATGTGCCCTTCGGTAGCCCAGAAGACGTCAAATCTTTGGGCCAAGCCCATTTAACTCATCCAGCAATTGTCTTACTTCTAAGTCGAAGACAAACTCAATGTCTTTATCTACATGTTGAAAAACCACACCATTTGTATATAAAAAACACAAGGTACTTGATACAGTCTGCTGTAAAAAGTACAATTAAACACTGACCCACATCAATAAGGTGCCAAAAGATGCGCAATTGGGCCAGGCATCTCCAGCTGTTGAAAAATTGCAAATTTCCTTGGTTTCCATGGAGTAAGAGCCGTTGTTAGGCACGTGATTTTCACATAAATGCTCATTCAATTGTAGCTACAGCCAAAAGTATTGGTCGGAGAGCAACGCGGTTTGCACCATTCGATTTCTCGTCACAAAATACGTCGGATTAGCCTCTTACCAGCAGCATTGGAACAGTTTTACCACTTTTGGATTTTTGCTTGGGCTTTTTGCTAATTAAATTCGGCTACATTTACTATGTAATATCGCGACTGGTCATTACTATATTCAACTTTTGATTATAAGTTATGTGCCCTTCGGTAGCCCAGAAGACGTCAAATCTTTGGGCCAAGCCCATTTAACTCATCCAGCAATTGTCTTACTTCTAAGTCGAAGACAAACTCAATGTCTTTATCTACATGTTGAAAAACCACACCATTTGTATATAAAAAACACAAGGTACTTGATACAGTCTGCTGTAAAAAGTACAATTAAACACTGACCCACATCAATAAGGTGCCAAAAGATGCGCAATTGGGCCAGGCATCTCCAGCTGTTGAAAAATTGCAAATTTCCTTGGTTTCCATGGAGTAAGAGCCGTTGTTAGGCACGTGATTTTCACATAAATGCTCATTCAATTGTAGCTACAGCCATAAGTGTTGGTCGGAGAGCAACGCGGTTTGCACCATTCGATTTCTCGTCACAAAATACGTCGGATTAGCCTCTTACCAGCAGCATTGGAACAGTTTTACCACTTTTGGATTTTTGCTTGGGCTTTTTGCTAATTAAATTCGGCTACATTTACTATGTAATATCGCGACTGGTCATTACTATATTCAACTTTTGATTATAAGTTATGTGCCCTTCGGTAGCCCAGAAGACGTCAAATCTTTGGGCCAAGCCCATTTAACTCATCCAGCAATTGTCTTACTTCTAAGTCGAAGACAAACTCAATGTCTTTATCTACATGTTGAAAAACCACACCATTTGTATATAAAAAACACAAGGTACTTGATACAGTCTGCTGTAAAAAGTACAATTAAACACTGACCCACATCAATAAGGTGCCAAAAGATGCGCAATTGGGCCAGGCATCTCCAGCTGTTGAAAAATTGCAAATTTCCTTGGTTTCCATGGAGTAAGAGCCGTTGTTAGGCACGTGATTTTCACATAAATGCTCATTCAATTGTCGCTACAGCCAAAAGTATTGGTCGGAGAGCAACGCGGTTTGCACCATTCGATTTCTCGTCACAAAATACGTCGGATTAGCCTCTTACCAGCAGCATTGGAACAGTTTTTCCACTTTTGGATTTTTGCTTGGGCTTTTTGCTAATTCAATTCGGCTACATTTACTATGTAATATCGCGACTGGTCATTACTATACTCAACTTTTGATTATAAGTTATGTGCCCTTCGGTAGCCCAGAAGACGTCAAATCTTTGGGCCAAGCCCATTTAACTCATCCAGCAATTGTCTTACTTCTAAGTCGAAGACAAACTCAATGTCTTTATCTACATGTTGAAAAACCACACCATTTGTATATAAAAAACACAAGGTACTTGATACAGTCTGCTGTAAAAAGTACAATTAAACACTGACCCACATCAATAAGGTGCCAAAAGATGCGCAATTGGGCCAGGCATCTCCAGCTGTTGAAAAATTGCAAATTTCCTTGGTTTCCATGGAGTAAGAGCCGTTGCTGAGCACGTGATTTTCACATAAATGCTCATTCAATTGTCGCTACAGCCAAAAGTATTGGTCGGAGAGCAACGCGGTTTGCACCATTCGATTTCTTGTCACAAAATACGTCGGATTAGCCTCTTACCAGCAGCATTGGAACAGTTTTTCCACTTTTGGATTTTTGCCTGGTCTTTTTGCTAATTAAATTCGGCTACATTTACTATGTAATATCGCGACTGGTCATTACTATATTCAACTTTTGATTATAAGTTATGTGCCCTTCGGTAGCCCAGAAGACGTCAAATCTTTGGGCCAAGCCCATTTAACTCATCCAGCAATTGTCTTACTTCTAAGTCGAAGGCAAACTCAATGTCTTTATCTACATGTTGAAAAACCACACCATTTGTATATAAAAAACACAAGGTACTTGATACAGTCTGCTGTAAAAAGTACAATTAAACACTGACCCACATCAATAAGGTGCCAAAAGATGCGCAGTTGGGCCAGGCATCTCCAGCTGTTGAAAAATTGCAAATTTCCTTGGTTTCCATGGAGTAAGAGCCGTTGTTAGGCACGTGATTTTCACATAAATGCTCATTCAATTGTAGCTACAGCCATAAGTGTTGGTCGGAGAGCAACGCGGTTTGCACCATTCGATTTCTCGTCACAAAATACGTCGGATTAGCCTCTTACCAGCAGCATTGGAACAGTTTTACCACTTTTGGATTTTTGCTTGGGCTTTTTGCTAATTAAATTCGGCTACATTTACTATGTAATATCGCGACTGGTCATTACTATATTCAACTTTTGATTATAAGTTATGTGCCCTTCGGTAGCCCAGAAGACGTCAAATCTTTGGGCCAAGCCCATTTAACTCATCCAGCAATTGTCTTACTTCTAAGTCGAAGACAAACTCAATGTCTTTATCTACATGTTGAAAAACCACACCATTTGTATATAAAAAACACAAGGTACTTGATACAGTCTGCTGTAAAAAGTACAATTAAACACTGACCCACATCAATAAGGTGCCAAAAGATGCGCAATTGGGCCAGGCATCTCCAGCTGTTGAAAAATTGCAAATTTCCTTGGTTTCCATGGAGTAAGAGCCGTTGCTGGGCACGTGATTTTCACATAAATGCTCATTCAATTGTCGCTACAGCCAAAAGTATTGGTCGGAGAGCAACGCGGTTTGCACCATTCGATTTCTCGTCACAAAATACGTCGGATTAGCCTCTTACCAGCAGCATTGGAACAGTTTTTCCACTTTTGGATTTTTGCCTGGGCTTTTTGCTAATTAAATTCGGCTACATTTACTATGTAATATCGCGACTGGTCATTACTATATTCAACTTTTGATTATAAGTTATGTGCCCTTCGGTAGCCCAGAAGACGTCAAATCTTTGGGCCAAGCCCATTTAACTCATCCAGCAATTGTCTTACTTCTAAGTCGAAGACAAACTCAATGTCTTTATCTACATGTTGAAAAACCACACCATTTGTATATAAAAAACACAAGGTACTTGATACAGTCTGCTGTAAAAAGTACAATTAAACACTGACCCACATCAATAAGGTGCCAAAAGATGCGCAGTTGGGCCAGGCATCTCCAGCTGTTGAAAAATTGCAAATTTCCTTGGTTTCCATGGAGTAAGAGCCGTTGTTAGGCACGTGATTTTCACATAAATGCTCATTCAATTGTAGCTACAGCCATAAGTGTTGGTCGGAGAGCAACGCGGTTTGCACCATTCGATTTCTCGTCACAAAATACGTCGGATTAGCCTCTTACCAGCAGCATTGGAACAGTTTTTCCACTTTTGGATTTTTGCCTGGGCTTTTTGCTAATTAAATTCGGCTACATTTACTATGTAATATCGCGACTGGTCATTACTATATTCAACTTTTGATTATAAGTTATGTGCCCTTCGGTAGCCCAGAAGACGTCAAATCTTTGGGCCAAGCCCATTTAACTCATCCAGCAATTGTCTTACTTCTAAGTCGAAGACAAACTCAATGTCTTTATCTACATGTTGAAAAACCACACCATTTGTATATAAAAAAACACAAGGTACTTGATACAGTCTGCTGTAAAAAGTACAATTAAACACTGACCCACATCAATAAGGTGCCAAAAGATGCGCAGTTGGGCCAGGCATCTCCAGCTGTTGAAAAATTGCAAATTTCCTTGGTTTCCATGGAGTAAGAGCCGTTGTTAGGCACGTGATTTTCACATAAATGCTCATTCAATTGTAGCTACAGCCATAAGTGTTGGTCGGAGAGCAACGCGGTTTGCACCATTCGATTTCTCGTCACAAAATACGTCGGATTAGCCTCTTACCAGCAGCATTGGAACAGTTTTACCACTTTTGGATTTTTGCTTGGGCTTTTTGCTAATTAAATTCGGCTACATTTACTATGTAATATCGCGACTGGTCATTACTATATTCAACTTTTGATTATAAGTTATGTGCCCTTCGGTAGCCCAGAAGACGTCAAATCTTTGGGCCAAGCCCATTTAACTCATCCAGCAATTGTCTTACTTCTAAGTCGAAGACAAACTCAATGTCTTTATCTACATGTTGAAAAACCACACCATTTGTATATAAAAAACACAAGGTACTTGATACAGTCTGCTGTAAAAAGTACAATTAAACACTGACCCACATCAATAAGGTGCCAAAAGATGCGCAATTGGGCCAGGCATCTCCAGCTGTTGAAAAATTGCAAATTTCCTTGGTTTCCATGGAGTAAGAGCCGTTGCTGGGCACGTGATTTTCACATAAATGCTCATTCAATTGTCGCTACAGCCAAAAGTATTGGTCGGAGAGCAACGCGGTTTGCACCATTCGATTTCTCGTCACAAAATACGTCGGATTAGCCTCTTACCAGCAGCATTGGAACAGTTTTTCCACTTTTGGATTTTTGCCTGGGCTTTTTGCTAATTAAATTCGGCTACATTTACTATGTAATATCGCGACTGGTCATTACTATATTCAACTTTTGATTATAAGTTATGTGCCCTTCGGTAGCCCAGAAGACGTCAAATCTTTGGGCCAAGCCCATTTAACTCATCCAGCAATTGTCTTACTTCTAAGTCGAAGACAAACTCAATGTCTTTATCTACATGTTGAAAAACCACACCATTTGTATATAAAAAACACAAGGTACTTGATACAGTCTGCTGTAAAAAGTACAATTAAACACTGACCCACATCAATAAGGTGCCAAAAGATGCGCAATTGGGCCAGGCATCTCCAGCTGTTGAAAAATTGCAAATTTCCTTGGTTTCCATGGAGTAAGAGCCGTTGTTAGGCACGTGATTTTTACATAAATGCTCATTCAATTGTAGCTACAGCCATAAGTGTTGGTCGGAGAGCAACGCGGTTTGCACCATTCGATTTCTCGTCACAAAATACGTCGGATTAGCCTCTTACCAGCAGCATTGGAACAGTTTTACCACTTTTGGATTTTTGCTTGGGCTTTTTGCTAATTAAATTCGGCTACATTTACTATG
>NW_027018286.1:0-46237 GCF_032854445.1 Liolophura sinensis
AGCAGTAGTCTATGGCAGATTAAAGATGTGGACTTCGGTGATTAGGAACCAAGTGATAAATAACTTTCTCGCAAAATGGAGATACTGGAAGGATAATTCTTCCACTGCTTGAATCATTGTCTACTAAATCATTTATACAGTTTAAGAGAAGCGTGCAGATGTGCGCCAGGGGAATATCCTGGTTCAGAAGTTGTGCTGGTGATTTTGATCCCTATTAAATGTTTACAAAATTACAGTAGGATTGTTGCACAATTGGATTCGTGCTCAATTCTGACAGAAAAAAGGAAATAATTCTAAGCACCACTGAGGCTGATCTAGGCATTCGAGTGTCACTGGATTTTTATGCTTCAATTTTGTAGAGCGGGTTGGTGGTGGTGGTGGGGGGGGGGGGGGGGACGAGAGTTGTCCATCTAGATGTACTAGATGTGCTATTTCAAAATTCTGACATTCGTCATAACAGTAAGACCAAAAAAAAAATCCCTTATATGCGGAAAGACAAAGGGCAAAATGTAAATTCTTCAGTTCTAATAAATTCAGAGAAAAAAATTATATCATTAGATTTAATGAATTTAAAGCGTTGTCCGAAGAGATGCCGTCTTCTTATACCCATAAATCTTCCGCGTCTCTAATGAATTTTGCACTGACTTTGACATTTGTTTTTTAGCAACTGCATTCTGACTGAATGGTAACATGAACAACAAAAATGTATTTGTATAATTTGAACAGCGTGTGTAAGTGGGCCTAAGGTCTACTGGGGAGATGAATGCGGTTTGGGCCAAGACAGTATGAAGCTGTCTGATTTAATTGTGATACCATCGTTGAATATTACAAGGCCTATAAATCAACTGATTTTACGTTTGTGGTGGTCCATAAATGATACATGCTTGTTCACAGGACTGTGTGAAATGGCTCCTCGACTACACGTAAATAAATCTTTGTAAACGATCTGAAAATGATGTCTTATGCAGTAGTTCTGTGTTATCAGATGTCACTTCATAGAGTGAATGGGTAAATGCTACGTCACAGTTTATGCTCCACAACCTGATAGCAACGTGTTTGATTGCATAAAAAATTCCCAAGATGTCTGCCTCGATTCACACCAGCCATTTGTTCAGTATCACCATTTTGTTCTACACGTTATTCGGGGCAATGTCATTTAAATAGTAGTGTGGTACTTTTTAGAAAGCGTGACTATCCTGCGTGCTTTTGCCATATGTTTTATCCAGGTGCTGTCTTTCACTATAAATCAAATAAAGTAGATTTGTGAAATCAAATCGTCGATTCTTCTTTTCCAAGCCACTGGCATACTTTATTATGTACCGAATTCTTTTGATTGGGGTTTGAACTCGTATTTTTCACTAACACGACGGTGTTTAGTTTCATGAGGGGTGGAAATCGAAGGTAGACCTATGGAAAGTAACTGACAAATTTTGACCCGTGTGAAAAAGATTTCCATTCTTAGAGCGAGATCAAAGAGTAGGCTGTATTTGAGACGAATTTCATGTAGATCATATAAAAGGTCCTATACATGCGTTGCCAATCATTGTCCTGAAATCTACTCCTAAAGGAGTACACAGGGGGCCTTAGCGCAGAACAATGGTCCAGGAATCTCTCACCAATTCGAATGCTGTTTGCTCAAGTTCGGCTGTTGCTGGCTTCCTCTATGGTCGTTCTTGGGAAGGACTGGCAGGAACCTTCGGGTCGTGGGTTTCCCCTGAATTCCGTCCGGTTTCCTTCTATGTCCTATTCGTGAAATATTCTTGAGTACGGCGTATAACTCAAATGAGCTGTATGAAAATTGTGCAGATGGTTATTATTGTGGTGGGAGACAGCAGGACAGAGCCCAGGGGAAACCCACGACTATCCACATGCAGGTTGTTGACTGACCTTGCCAGGTATGGTATTTAATACTCTACGTGCATGCGATAAATTCCAAGGTATCTGTCACGTATAAATGGCAAGTTTCATTTAAACAATCGACGTTTTCGTGTTTATATATAATTACGCCAATCCGCAGATTTTCCTGGTCCCCCCCCCCCCAATCTGCCCGGTTTCCTTCCACCATAATGCTGACTGCAGTCAATATAAGTAAAATATTTTGACTACGGAGTGCAATACCAATCAAATAAATAAATAAATAAATCAATAAATAAAATAAACATTATTTTGCACATGTAGGGGCTGAGATCTAGAAGTTCCCAGTATAGTACAACTCTCTAGTTTGTGCTCCCTGCTGAAAAGTGTTGCAGTATGGCATACACTGTGTGAGATCTATATCTTGTACATGTACACTCATTATTTCAACAATCTATCTCGTCATATTTTGATTTGATCACTCGCTGGTAAAAGTGTGATTCTCCGTTGTAGACTACTGTGGGAATTCCCCAACACACGAAAGTTTGAAAGTTTCGTCAACCAATGAAATGAGTGGCATTCCTGAGTAAATTCCACATCGCATTTACCCTTGGAAACCCACTGACGGTGAGATTAATGTCATGTGTGTTGCCACGGCTTTCTAGACGGGGTACTAGAACAACAGTATAAACTTCTGTTTGTTGTCTTTATACTGACTTTTAAGTCGATCGACAATGTCAAAGCACGGTGACTTTCCACTGCCAGTCGGTACGCGTACAATGTCAAAGCACGGTGACTTTTCACTGCCAATCGGCACACGTACAATGTCAAACCATAGTAACTTTCCTCTGTCAGTCGGCACACGTACAATGTCAAAGCACAGTAACTTTCCACTGCCAACCGGCACACGTACAATGTCAAAGCACAGTAACTTTTCACTGCCAATCGGCACACGTACAATGTCAAAGCATAGTAACTTTCCTCTGTCAGTCGGCACACGTACAATGTCAAAGCACAGTAACTTTCCACTGCCAACCGGCACACGTACAATGTCAAAGCAGAGTAACTTTCCACTGCCAATCGGCACACTCACAATGTCAAAGTACAGTAACTTTCCACCGACAGTCGGCACACGTACAAACCTATCTGTTGTTAATTCCGCCATATTGGAATGAATAATTTTCAAAATAGTTTAGTTTCAAATCATTATTTATATGTCATTTCTTTATTAATCTCACTGACGTTCTCTTGCACGGCTCTCACGTAGAATCGGTCATATTGTTAGAGCTTTAAACAGAATCACGTGACGTAAATCATAAAATCATCATATTTTGTGTACAGATTTACCTTGGCTCTGGGACATTTTGGCCGTGTAATTCGCTCTCTAATAACTGTGACGCGAAGCCGTTTTAACGGGGAATAAATCTACGTCTATCAGCGGGTGATCGAGCAAATTATGACGCTATAGGCGATGATTCTGGTCCCCCAGTGCTGTACCAATTGCCTTACAGTATCTGAGAACACGTAGTTCAAGTCTTAATAACTTTTATATTTTATCAAATCCTTGCTTTTAAATTAATGTGTTATGTAGCAAAGAATATAATATCTTGTTTGAAAAGAAAAAGAATAGCATATACATGTAATAGTATCATATTGGTAAATAGCAACTTCCATAATTCATAATAATGCAAGCTTTCAACGCTTCCTGCTGTAATAGACATAATACTTTTAGTGAATTTGTTTATTAACTGGTTTATATTCATCTAAAATTCGATTTTATGAAGATGAAAACAATCATACCTAACGTAAATATCTGCCGTAGCGTTTTCGTCCGCAGGTTCCTGTGTGTTTCTTTGCACCGATGAAATCCTTTTTTACCAAATATGAAAGAACAAACCGTTGGAACCATCCATAAAATGGCTATGAAGAAAACCAGTTCGCCCTTGACATCTTCTGTTTCTGGAATTAGACAGAGTTGTATGCTATATGGGTGACAACAATGTACTGCCTAAAATTCACGTATAATGAACATTTATCATGGGGAGCATGGCATGTCGGAAGAATGTTTACGTCTGTCTCTCATCTCTCTAGATTGTCTCTCAGAATCCTCTCGCTGAATTCGACAAGTGATATAAAAGTAAGGCCAGACGTTTCCGTATATCATCAGCCACGTTCAGACGATGCGATTTGTCGGATTCTACAATCCTATGAAATACCACGATGCGAACGCGGCTCGATACAGCTGAGAACAGCTTGACCTCAAATGACAAATAACATTTCAATAATCACCTTTTACAGTGGAATATTGATGTGTAATTTAAGATGTGGATTGCAAACTGCCGACCAGGATGTCCTCTCATTTACAATAATTTATAATATAATCACAAAAAGACAGCAGAATAATTACCAATAATCAAGGACGTTGTATGCATCGTGTTGAATAAAATCTCTGGATACTTGACCCCTTCCGTCTTTTCGGCAAAACATAATACAATTTCACTGCTTCCTTTACCTGTCCCCTTTCTAACTTATTACTTTATATGCCGTAGTCTTGTTTATTTTATAGACATTCTTAGCTCTTGGGCGGATATCATCGAACTTTGTTGTGGAAATTCCACTGGCGATTATTGACCTAGAACGTCCGCTATTGTTGGCGACTGGCATACGAATGACTGAGGAAAACACACCTCTTGTGCCAATCAGGAAGTGCGATTTACATGTACTTGTAAAAATCCTGCGTGTATAAGGTTAGCTTACGTTTTGGAGTCCGCTCTGTGGAATCCGCTGTGGACCTTATCGTGGTCAGAGGTTCTTCTTCTACCAATAATTCCACAGAAGTTTTAACCCAGCTTGGGGTTTCATTGTCCACTTCAACCTCGCACGAATAGTTCCAGGAATCCCTTGGACTGGGCCTCAGAATAACCAGTGCCCCTCGGTCCCCACGGGTCACGCGGTTTACAAACTCCCCGTAAGACGACAAACGGTTGTGAATGTCATACTGCATAATTTCTTTCCTGTGGCCTGCCTTTTCCTGGTACCACGTGATCTGCGGTGTCTCGTAAGTTGCTGTAGTGAAGTCACAAGGCAGGGTAACTGTAATGTCGTCAGATCTGGCCAGGATGGGTTTTGTGGCATGCTTCACTGAAACACTCTCTGAAACTTATACAGAACAAATACTAGTATAATTGTGATCCATGGTTATATATCGTACACGGGAACACCCCTAAAACTGACATTGTTTTGTGAAACAACTCGATCACTATCTTCTCTTCCAATCTCTCCTGGTGTTATTGTGATCAACGGTGATTAATAAATTGTTCTATGCAAGGCAAAGTCATTTTCTCCTCGTTGCGCTGAGTGATGACCAGTTAGTTGACATGTATGTTCTAGTGAACATAATTGCAAGTAATACCAGTTGTTGGAAATTACATTCTTTGTTGGCATAGGTTTGGTTCTATCCTGCACGTGTTTCCCTCTGAAGTGTGAGCCGTGTAAAGTCTCCTTCACATTGCACATTAACGAAGGTCTTTGCATGAAGGCTTTTTCTTCTTTTCGAAACAGCTTTTTTTATGCTATTAGCTTTGTTCTGTTGTTTTTTTTTTCTTCTTGCATGAAATTCCTTTTGATGTTTTGCTGCTTTGAACGATGCACCGATGAATTAGGTTGTTTTGGAAATAGTCCTGCCATTATGGACTTGGTACCCTCATTTACTTGTTTACAACTGGCGCGGCAATGCAGGATTTTGTGCCTAGATCTGTAGTTTCATTACCAACAATCTGACGCCCCCCTAAGCGTTACTTTCAAACTGTTCGTACGTTTTTTTGAAGGATCACAACAGTACAAAAGAATTTAAATAATCCTTTTTTTAACCACTGAAAACAGGCGTTACACTGAAATACATATGCTCTACCACAAAGTTTTGGTGTATCACATTTGGTTTGTCAAATGTTACAGATATCCCCATGATATAAACGTACCAAATACAATAACACAGCCTATACCGCATGTTTTAACGGAACATGGCCTAAAACTTTCTACAATCTTTAGCACAATTACCCTACATGCAGTTTCTTTTGTTTCACACAATATATCATGCGATTCAGCATAGCTCAGGGTCTAAAGATACTTAAAAATGTCACATCTTTAAGAAATACTTAAACAGCTATTAATTTTTTTTTTACAAATAATAACACATAACTCAAATGTTATACTTGGGAGCATTACTTATTCACAGTGCATCTTGTTACTTAGGAATTCTTCAAATTGTATGCATAATTGCAACACTTAAATCACAATGGATTTCTTTAGTTCTACTGACTTCAACAAGAACATGCACACGGAAAGCGTCGAAGAGCTTCTCCACGCCAACGGCAAAAGGGTTATTTGAACAAACAGAATAGATTCTCAAGAGGAAAGGCGCTGTACCAACGCCATCTTATTTTAATGAGCTATGCTCTTGCAAGAGGACATATTCATGTATTTATGAGGGAATAATGACCTAAACATTTATGTATTAGTTGTTAAAGGACACAAACTTTATGATACTAGTGTACTGGTATATGTAGGTATAACCAGACGTATTTATATGTGCAAACAAGAATAAGCTATTCCGCCGTTATGTATGAGGCCACCAACAGGGGGGTTTCACTTTCAAACTCTTTTACCATTGAAGTTAGAAAACGTCTAACTGTATCACGTGACATATCAAAAATGGTAGGCAACCATTTTAATCACATTCATTATAACATGGGCGTTTGAAAAAAGCTTCATAAAAAGTAATTTAGAATTGAGCAATGATAGAGAAGATTAAGAATCTGAATGTTTGTGAACTTAAGTAGTCATTTGTGCGTCTGGAAACAGGTGAGACAGGCGATCAGTCAATCAATATCAACAAAGGTTGCCTAACATTTATGTACAATTCACGTGACACAGTTTTTCACGTGAAAACAAGACTGTTTCTACCTTTGATGACAGGAGTTCGAACTCGAAACTCCCCTAATGCACGAATATACTTTCTACGTGTGCCACAGTTTTGCTTACACTAGCTTTATATGGATAGTCAACACATAGTTATATACCTGCCATACTGTAAAATGTAAACCAGACTTCCCGCATTCCACTGCGTTCAGCCCATGGTGTTCGTGTATGAGCATGTAATCTATGGCGTGGAATATATAGGCCTACAGCGTATATAATTGGAAGTAATACCATTTCATGGTGTGTAATATGGCTGATGCTCAGTGTTGCGTAGTACATCTGTTCTTTGAATGCTGTTTACGAGAAACTAGGTCAGCTTAAGAAATAGACGCTTTTATGTACAATGTATTTCAGAGAACAAACACTTTACTTTTACGTTATCCATAAAAGAAAAAAAAGTAAAAGCTGTTCACTGTATTGAATTCTTATGTTGGCTAGACGGGCGTACTGCACAGCAGGTCTAAGTCCACACTATCATTTTAGTTCTCTCACTTCTATCTGTCTATAAAGAAAATGTTATACAGTACGTCAGATGCTGGACGACATGTTAATCTAACCCATAAGCAGTGTATACATGCATGACAATAAGCACACATATTCTAAATATCGATACGTATACAACATCGTATTTATCATGCAAATCAAGTTAACCCACATGACATCACATACATGCCCACAACAGCAAGGTTGCAGTTGGAACAGTGGACAATTCACCTTGAAAGACAACACAGACTGGGACTACAAAATCTACTGTCACAACCAGCCACGTACACTATGCTGACAGCCAGACTTTGATATTGCTGACCCACTTTCTCATGTTAGGAGACGTTTTAAAATCAGTGTAAAAATTCCAATATACATTAACGCACAGTGTGAAACAGATACTGAACCCACTTTCATGTACATGTACTTACTGTGAAGAATCCCACCAAACAGTATCGCTAAGGTCATCTTGAAGTCAGGTTTTTGAGTAATCCTGACCATGCTGTTCGTGAACAAAGTGAAATAGTTCCCGCCTCAATGTGAACGTGTTTATATATATATATATATATTATATATATATATATATATATATATATTATATATATATATATATATATATATATATATATATATATATATATATATATATATATATATATATATATATATATATATATATATATATATATACATATACACATATACACATAGATGGCACTATGTATATGTGTGTATTTGTGTGCACAGCGTACATGATCTAAGCACAGGCAAGCACATCTGTGTGTGATCACGTACATTGTTGTCGCCAAGATATGGCTGAGCTATTGCCGATTTGGACCACTTACTGTTGACAACCATAAGAAGGAGTATTGCTAGCCACAACACCTGTACCAGATGAATCCTGTGGGACGCCATGTTTTTTTTCTTTTTTTTTTTAATGTTAGCTTTCACGATACACTAATACATGCGTACTCCTCACAGCCCATGGGCCGCTCTGTGTTCTCGCGTTACATCACAGCCTTCGGGAGGTTTGACCTTTAGGACCTGTGTCAGGCACTATTTGCTTGCCCAAATGACGGGGAGTGGTACAATACATTAGGGCAAAGGGGAAAATACAAACATAGTGTAAAATATATAATAAAATCAGTATTAGTGCATTTAAATGTTATTGTCAGCCTTTGTGTTCCACATTTATATACTAAAGGACGTATCTTTCCACCGTGTGTTATCAGAGCAGTCAAGACGACACTTGTGAGCTCTTTACACGCGAGGGGCCCTACCGTCGTGAATATGTAGGACACTATCGTCAACTTGACGAATGGAGAATAAAGAAATAGTTCAGATGATATGATTTACTGCTGTACTTCGGTCCTCAAATGCATGTGGGTGTTGTGACCCCAGGTAACATGTATGAATGTAACATAGTAAGACGAGATACCGGCGGTATAGTACATAAATATGTATTTAATTGCTTACGCTTTCAAGAGTGCTGGAAATACTGGCTCAAGCGACATTCCGTTTCACTTACTGACAATGTCTAGAGATGAACTACCTCGACTCGTATTGCGTTAGAACATACAGTATTGCGTTAGAACATACAGTATTGCGTTAGAACATACAGTATTGCGTTAGGACATACATTATTGCGCTACGACATACAATGTTGCGTTAGGATATACAGTATTGCGTTAGGACATACATTATTGCGTTAGGACATACATTATTGCGCTAAGACATACAATATTGCGTTAGGATATACAGTTTTGTGTTACAGCATACAGTGTTGTTTTAGGATATACAGTATTGCGTTAGGATATACAGTATTTCGTTAGGATATACAGTATTGCGTTAGGACATACATTATTGCGCTAAGACATACAATATTGCGTTAGGATATACAGTTTTGTGTTACAGCATACAGTGTTGTTTTAGGATATACAGTATTGCGTTAGGACATACAGTATTGTGTTAGGGCATACAGTATTGCGTTAGGACCTACAGTGTTGCGCTAGGATACACAGTATTGCGCTAGGACATACAATATTGCCCTAGAACATACAGTATGCGCTGGAACATACAGTATTGCGTTAGGAAATGCAGTATTGCGTTAGGGTATACAATATTGCGTTAGGACATACGGTATTGCGTTTTGACTTACATTATTGCGTTAGGCATACAGTATTGCGCTGGGACATTCATTATTGCGTTAGGACATACATGCATAGTATACAAACCAGTGGAAGGACATTACTTTACACTTTTCAGGTACTTATAGCACATGTCTTGGATCTATTCTAAAGTTTCAAAATAAAACCATTACATGGTATATTTTGTTCCAAAGTAGGTCAATATCTGTTAAAAGTTAGGAAGCCTTTGGGATATAGTGTAGTTAGGTTGGTATGAGAGGTGATGGTATATCCAAGTGTCAGACCTGTTATCACATCATATCCTAGCTAATGTCAGCCCTGTTATCACATTATATTCTAGCAAGTGTCAGCCCTGTTATCACACCATATCCTAGCTAGTGTCAGCCCTGTTATCACATTATCTTCTAGCAAGTGTCAGCCCTTTTATCACATCATATTCTAGCTAATGTCAGCCCTGTTATCACATTATATTCTAGCAAGTGTCCGCCCTGTTATCACACCATATCCTAGCTAGTGTCAGCCCTGTTATCACATTATATTCTAGCAAGTGTCAGCCCTTTTATCGCATCATATCCTAGCTAATGTCAGCCCTGTTATCACATCATACTCTAGCAAGTGTCAGCCCTGTTATCACATCATATCCTAGCAAGAAGCTCACTTGTAGTGTGAGTAGATCTTCACTTGCAGTGTGATTACAACTTCACTTGTAGTGTGATTACAACTTCACTTGCAGAGTGATTACAAATGGTGAGAGGAAACCGAGGAAAACCCACGGCCATCCACAGGTTGCTGCCAGACCTTCCCACGTACGGCCTGAGAGGAAGCCTGCATGGACTGGACTTGAACTGAGAGCAACCGCATTGGTGAGAGACTCCTGTGTTATAACGCTGCCCTAGCACGCTAACCAACTGAGCCACGGAGGCCACCAAAACTAAATCACCCAGGACGCATAACAGACGTTCTGCCCGCGGTTTCCTTCCACCTCGTTTTTCTGGTCCGGGCAAAATATACCAAAAGTTTTTTTTTGTGTTTTAAAAGTGTGAAGAACTTTTATTAGTTTCATTTAAAATGTGAGTATCACAATGCCTTAAAATATAGATATTATCTACGGAAGCAGGAGAAGTCATCAAGTATCAATGTTTTTCCAAAAGACAGACGTGTGTAATAATCGATGCGTCAAAACCACAACTCTATGCTCAAATTTTTGATAGTGCAATTTTATACAAAAGCCAGATAAAGTATAAACGTATCTTAAATACTTTTTTTTATTGTAGCTTCCATATAAACACAGTGATCAGTTTAAAACTCCGCCATGCTTATACATTTCCTACATCTCCGGGTTAGGCGGATTTGGGTGAATGATGACAAAGCATAGCGTCCTGGGTCATCCACGCTGTGATCGAATTAATAGATGATATGTTTGGAGGCACTTGATAATAAAGCCTTGATTTAGACCTTTAAGAAGCAATGTTTTATGATATAGGCTAAAATTGTCGAAGTGAGTAGCAACTAGCGTACGCAACTAGGCCAGATACATACCTGTCGGCCCTATTCACAATGTGCGGGATATAGCCTTCCTTATAGTTACAAACACAGTTAAGAGATAGTTAATAATGACGAATTTTAAATCATCATTCTTGTTATACATTCGACGTGCATTATTCATCATGTGAGGGATACAGCCTTCATTATAGTTACAGATACAGTTAAGAGATAGTTAATTAATAATGACGAAATTTAAATAGTTAACGGATAGTTAACAATGGCATCTCTAGTTACACAATCGACGTGAGGGGAAGACATGGTCGTTTTGCTTACAAATATACAAATCCAGATAAGATGTGTCACCTGGGACTCACTAGTCAGCTTTAATCACAGTGAATTAGAATACATATGCTTCACCGCTTTCATTATAAATGGATTACATATATGTTCTGCCAGAATGTCGTCTGTATAACTTTTGGTGAATGTAAAGAAACGGGCTACCTTAAGTTGTACTCATAAGTATATAATAGTGTACACGGACAGTTCAAGTCCTCGCGATTTCGGAATATATTTGCAGAAACAAAAGAGCATGAAAAAGTTTTCGTAACACAACAACATCAAAAAATTGTACTAATCTGACAACATGGCGGTTGTGGAGGTACCTCCGCATGCAGTTCAATGAAAGCCATGAAACTAGGTAGACGATTTCTAATGAAATATTTTAATATTCCCATTAAAACATATTCAAGGCATGAAAACCGCTTTGTTCAATTTCTCGTGCGCAGTGGGCCAGATTCAGAGAGCTAGCCTCACGGCCAGACAGACGTTTGTTCCAACTCAGTTGTAGGAGCTTTGGATGCAGAAAAGAAGCGCCTCTGAGGAGATTAAAGCTACCAGATCTGTGTATTTGAATTTGAATTATCTTTATTTCACTAGTAGGCATAAAAGCTTTCAAACAGTAGAAAAAAGAACGATTTGTTTCATCTGGTCATACGAAAAATCCAACAGAGCTTTTCTATCCCATTGTATGGAAAAAACAATAAAGTAGACCGTATTGCAGTCCCTTCACCGATTTTACTTAACGTGTAATAAACGATGTAGATTTCCTCTTCCAGTGGACACTTGTGCATTACGCAGCGTGTGTCCATATGTGTTATATTCAGGGTATGAAGTGCGCTTGTTTACAGCTGCTTAGACTTTGGTTGTGTTTGGGTTTTATACGGTTGGAAAATGTGTGATGTTGAACTGAGGGCTTACGACTAATACTGATTGCTGATACCTCAACACAGACATCCACCGTCACAGTCTGTTAGCGGCTAAGCAAAACTGACCAAGCTGATTAATGTTCAAAGGTACGGATTTTCCCCATAGCTAATAATTCGTCCGGTGTCAGCTATCTCCAAATTTAACCGCATTCGAACAGCACATAGTCCATATAACGTCATTTAGATGGGTAATCTATAACCCATTGCAATTACATATATCTTCTGTGCTAAGAAAAACAATCAAATTCTGCGGTTTCTCAACAATACATTTTAAGTCGTATTCATTCATAAAAAGTACCTCGACTTTTGCTGCATATACGGAAATTACCAATGAAGTTATAAAGCGGTGAGAGTAGATGGACAACTCATGCTTTCTCTCGTTACGTATGCATAACCAGAATATAAGTGCGCATATACGGCTCATCGTGCGTCAAGTGGGCACTAAAGTGCGCCCGTATTATCTAATTTAGGCCTGAAAAAGTACGGCGTATGCGTATCTCCTGATGTGGGCACTGAGGCATGAAGTTAAGTATTCTGATTACAGCCATGTCAAATTACCTGAAGAGCTGCACAAAACATTGTTGTTATCGATATTTAGTCAAATGATTTAGTGACCTTAAAATGCCACGGGTTGTACAATGGCATTATGAGCTCAATTCGTAGAATAAGGAAACTAGTACTCAGGTGTGCCATAGTGATGTCAGGCATGCTGCCAGGGTTATACTGGTATGGAGCAGTTAGCTTTCGGGCAACGTGAATAGGATAACCTTATACTAGAATATATGTTGTCAACAATAAAATATGTGTCTTTCTTAAGCAGTTATTGCAGCTCTTCTTATCATTAGCGTAGCTACCTAGTTCAATACAATGGATATACCACCCTCTAGGCCCGCAGTGATCTTGGTATTATGGCTTTAACTTGGACCGTATGACCAGTCAAGCTTATCTTACTTTTCTGTCAACTTATATACTGAGGAATCGTTTATTGCCTTATTCAGACACAGTTCACTACGTGACGAGGTTAGGTTGATAAGTTAAAAAAAAAAAAAAAAAAAAAAAAACAGACCGGGAGAACGACCAAACTTCTCCAGGTACCTGACAAAGCTGACGACTCAAAGCCCCTGCCGAACCAGCAGAAATAAGACAGTTCAAGTTCGAACAATTTTATCGATAACGATAAAAAAAAACTCCTGCTGTATCATGTGACCTGTGAAGAATGACAGGTAACTAATGTGAGGTCAAATTTAATTGGGCATCTGAAAAGATTATATAGAGTATACAAACAATGACGAAAATTGAGGAGCTGGACTTTTGCTAACTTGAGAAGTTTGTAAAGGATAGCGTACTATTTGTGCCCCTGGAACACTATGATACAAGTAATCCGTAAATTAATGTCTACACAGGCTGCCTATCAGTTTTCGCAAGTCGCATGATACAGGAGGGTTGGTTCTACCTTTAATGACGAAATAGTCCTCGAAACTCGAAACTCCGGTATTAAATGTGAAGACGTGACCTAATTGGTAAGGACCGTTGCGATAAATTGTGCGACAGCCCTGTGCTTAGCGCCTGATGACACCTGACCTACATGACTAGAGTAACGTATAAACATTTCTTAATGTAGGCAGGCAAACAGAAAATACTGCAGGTGTGCGAAAGGTTACAGCATGGTATTACATAAGAACTAGGTGTATGTAGAATACTACGCTGTAGATATATCATGTATACAGGCATACATGTGTACTGTGGACATGTATAGAGTCCTCATAGGACAGATTGCTCCTGTGCACAAAAAAAAAAAAAAACCAGGTCGCGGTCCCCAGTTACGACAGCGCTAACAATGAAATGAATTAATGTACCATATAGGCACGTTTTAAGTTCATGCTCCCATTGCATTATACTGATCGCATATTATCGTCGTGCCATGTGTTCTTTTTCCCTGTGGCTTTTGTAATTTCAAACATGGCGTCTAAACCATTGCGCTACCAGTGGTTGGTTCTGCTCCTTATTGGTCTCTTTCAAGGTGAGTTATTCATATATATATATGACTTTCTTAGATGTGACTAGTCTTGAGATGCTGAAAGTGTAATGTTGTGATCATATAAGACAAAAGGACCAGGTGTCTCAGTCCAAGAGCAAAATCCTAGTGTAGGCAGGAATGCTCTACAAGAACGGGTATTAAAGGCGTACAGCGCAGAGAGAAAAACCAGAGTACCGACAACACTGTGATAGTAGACAACTGGTTACAAGTAACCGGTGAAATATGGTCTTTGTAAGTTTACGTCAGCTGGGGTTTTATTGTAACTGTTCAAGCAAATTGCAAATCATCAACTGAACAACACTATAAAAGCAAAATTACGCATAGTATGGGTCTGGCCTATCATGACACAGCACGTTGTATATCCACAGAAACAGTCCTTGGTATAGGGCGTGAGATACATGTATACGTACGCGTGTTTATTTAGTGTCATGCTGCATGTATACTTCGGGTTTTACGTTGTACTTAAACAATTTTTCTTGTGGCGTCAATAGGTGTGGGTACATATACTGTGTCTTGTGTCAAGGCGAGTTCATGCAGGCACTGAGGTGTCCTGCCGAAGGCACCATACATGTCACATTATACTGGAACCGGGCCGACCAGACCTGTTTCCCTGCTCTAACCTCTCAGTGTTGAACGCACTGAGAGCGAGACAGCAATAGGTGCCGCTTGTAAACTCTTTGGTATGACTCGTCGGCTGGTTCAGAAATTGTGAGTGATGACGGATTAAAAGTTGCCATGCGTACATGTGTAGTATAGTGGCGGTGACGAGTCTGACGGCAGTTCAGCATGATCATGTACTTTTAGTGCCTGGTCTAGTTACAAATACTGACTCAAATGGTGCCGCCATGACAGTTACCATGTGAAACGAGATATGTCGTAGGATATATTTCCGTTTGTCTGCGTGGAAGAATTTTACTTTAGTCTTCTCATGCTTTTAGTCCAAGACAGCTGTATTGTCCCCCGTAATTCGGAGGGTACGAGATTAAAAAGAACTCGTTAGCGATAGCAGAAAACTCAGCATTCTACGATGCATTCAAATACCATTCATACGCATTGGTAAATTCAAAACTGGTAAGAAATTTTAAGTGCCACGTTGGGACGTTTGTTGTAAGGAAGGTGGTATGTGGTTGTCACCCTACACAAGTGGGTGTATGGTGAGGCGGTGTAGGTTGACATTATACATATCGATAAGTGAAAAATGCAGTTATAAAATAGGTAAGCGAGAAATGTAGTTTAAGTATAAGTAAGTGAGAAATGCAGTTTAAGTATAGGTAAGTGAGAAATGCAGTTTAAGTGTATGTAAGTGAGAAATGCAGTTTAAGTACAGGTAAGTAAGAAATTGATTTAAGTACTGTAAGTGAGATTGCAGTTTAAGTATAGATAAGTGAGAAATACAGTTTGAGTATAGGTAATTAAGAAATACAGTTAAGTACAGGTAAGTGAGAATGCAGTTTAAGTATAGGTAAGTGTTATGTATGACTATTTAACGTTTTCATGTACTGTTAGTCTGCGGACCTTTGTGTTATATGTTATAAGCATAACAGGCCCTGTTATATATGTACAGCGCGAACCTGGCCGAAAGCACCTTGTTCAATGCTCTGTTTATTTAACTGGATGTTCATTGGCTGTTAATTCTGTGTCTAAGAATAGTTGAATCCACCTGGACCGTATATAAGCCGTGTTTTCTGTGCAGAGTGGAGGTATTTTTGCTGCATCCACTGGGAGCCAGGAGAGTGTGAGACGCTCTCGTATCGAGTCCATTATTTTGATATGAGCTGGTGATGCCAGTTTCATTTGGGAGGACAGTTTTTTATGCCGACACCGTTTGTGTACCACAGTAGTACTGATGTCTGGTTTATGTGAATTTCTGCGGAAGTCACGTTTATTGGTGTTCGGATCTTGATTATGATTATACAGTGTGGACTGTGTAATTTGTTTAACACGCTGACCTCACCTGACCGACAAGGTCGTCAAGGACTCTAAACTGAAATTTTCAGTTTTGCAAAGGACGTTCGTTCTGCCACAAGGTGACATTACTCTACGTCTCTGAACGGCTCGTTTGTGAGCTTCTGCGGGAGCTGTGACTGATCTGAAGTGGATTATACCTCCATGCCTGTATTTACCCTGTGTTGTGCTCTGCGGGTGTGACGTCATTCAAAGGCTTGACTGTTCCAGTTCTGTGTACTGTGTTCGTGTTCGCTAACCTGGCGAAGTACCTGTCTAGGACAATTTGTGACTTGTGTGAATTGTGTGTTTATCCCATGGTCTTTACGTTGGATCTCCTGGAACACGTTCCTTGGGTTGCAAAGGTGAACTGGAAACTTTTAAAGACCGGTAATACTGATGTGTATGTTGTTGTTGTTGTTGAACTGTCTGTAAAAACTGTACGTCTCATTTTATATATATATAAAGCATTGTTTACATTGTAATATTGAGTCACTGAGTCTGTTTTCTGTTGCTGTTTTCAATACCGTAACATAAGTGAGAAATACAGTTTAATTACAGGTGAGTGAGAAATAGATTTAATTACGGTAAGTGAGAAATGCAGTTTAAGCATAGGTAAGTGAGAAATCCATTTAAGTAGTGGGTTATATCTGATAAATGATTTGACACAATTCTCTTGAGAAAAAAATCAATGAATCACGTGATATGCGAAACCCAGACTGCATGTATCTCTTAGTTTCAGAAGAAGTGTCCATTGCCCATTTCCAAGATCCAATCAGAGCTAAAGCATCCATTGGTACCATTATCCTGCCGTGTGAGTTTAGCACGGAAACGTTCGAGACTCCACAGATCACGTGGTACCAAGAAAAAGCAGAAGAGAGGAGACTTATCATGCAGTATGACATTCACAACCGTTTGTCGTCTTACGGGGAGTTTAAAGACCGCGTGGCCCGAGGATCTGGCGGCGCCCTGGTTCTGCTGAAGACGTTCAGACGGGATTCCGGCAACTATTCCTGTGAGGTGGAAGTGGATAATGAAATCCCTAGCTGGGTGAAAACTACAGTTGTTCTGGATATCGAGAAGGAATCCTCTGACGATCGTAATTACTACTTATCAAAACATGATTTATTCCTTGAGAATTAAGGTTTATTATCTACGCCATTATTTTATTAATTTTTTTTTAGTCTGATTGCCTTATTATTTGTTCCCATAGTAGGAAAGTATAAATTCCCTAGTGTGTTGTGCGTAGAAAGTACGTGGTACTTAATAATTGCTCAGCTATATACGGACGAAGGGTCATTAGATGTGTGTGTGTCTGTGTGTACATATATCTGGTCATCTTTTGACAGGGTGTATGTGGAAAGTAATTCATTTCATCGTACACTCTACAAAAGTTAAAGCGCACAAAGCAATTTTTATTTTGTTTCCTCACAGTATTAAATAGCGTGTTAACTCAACAATTAGGGTAAGTATTCATTTAAAATTGAGAAAAACAAATCAATCAGTGTACAAATAAATATTTTTTTCCGGCGGGAGAGGGACATGTTTCATGAGAGGACATTTTAACGTAGCAATTTCGGTTTGTGCGTTTATATCTTTGATGAGTGTACTTTCAGTCTTAGAAGAAAACCGAGGTTATTGTATCGTGTCCATAGCCTGTGTATTGTTGATCATTACACAATAACTCGTGCAGGTTATTGTTATTGTGTAATAATAATAATAATAATAAAAATAATAATAATAATTTTACTTTCATTATTTAATGTTTCAACATGTTTTTGTAATAAAAATGTTGTAATAATAATTGAATGTTTAAACCTGCTTTCGGTGATATATTTCAGTGTATTACTCAACTACATTACATATGCACAACGCAAATAGCATTTGGCAATCTTTGTTTTATTTATTTATTTATTTTGATTATTGTTTTAGACCGTGCTGAAGAATATTTCATTTAACAGCAGCCAGCGTTTTGGTTGTTGGAAGTTGTTGGACACAGCTCGGGAAAGACCCTCGATCCCCGGAAAGTTGTAGAAATCTTTAAAGTGTAATTACTGAAAGACTATCGCATAGGCAGTAGAATCAGAACATAGATGACAGTGTAAAAAAAGGCAAATGGTCATATGTAACCAGTGAAATACGGCCTCTTGTTGATATTAGTTAGGCTTTTATTCTGACTGTTCACATAAATATTTACATGTTGGCAACTTACTCCCTAAATCCATTATCACGAGATTTTAATGTCCTTTTCCGTTCTGTTCCAGCTTTATTATTTGGCACCATCGGCAGATTTGTTCTTCGTTCAATTTTCTGGTTTGTCCCAGTAATTTGCGGAGTTCTGCTAGGAAGAGGACAGCTGAGCCCCAGTAGAATGTCCTGGTCTGGAATGAGGGATTCAAGATGTACAGAACAGTTCAAAAAGGGTACTTTATGATTACTGTTCAGTACATGGGAGCATGGTCTAATGGTTACTAGTGATTGCCTTTTAATGGCTAGGAAACTAAAGGAGTGAGTTCAAAATTCGGTCGCCGTGATGTGGTTGAAACTCAAGAAACTTACAGTGGACGCGTTTATTGGAATAACCTTGGAACCCTAGTTTTGCAGTAATAACTTGTGACGATTGAAGTCGCCACACAACACACAGTATCTAACAGATGCCACAAGGCGACGTACGTTAACGCCATACGTAGAGGTCATCCTCATATTACTGTACATGTAAGGGTAGTTTACTACGTCCCTCTTTCATATAGCTATCCCTCTTTTCATAAAGTCTAACATGGCCTTGTCGCCGCTACTCTGGTTTTGTTAGAAAGCTGGAGTCTTTGGCATTGCACTTGCTTCACTTATAAGAAAAAAAAACTAAGCGACAAGTACCAGTGTTGCCCAATTTAAGATCCTAGTAGGTATATTTGGTCGTTTGACATCATTGACTCACTTAAAATCACGATCAACTTAGCATCATCTACATGAGCTCATGTTCATGACATTTCAGAGGCGTTATGTGTGCTTAATTTTTTAACCCTGTACCCCGGTTCATTGAAAATATGTTCACATGTTACCTCGCATGAGTTGTACAATTTTGTACCTCACAAAAGCATGTGCACAGGGCTGTCGCGTTTAAATAGCTTAGCACTAGAAGAATATCTCCTTAGCACACGTGCCAGCAACCTGCGGATGGTCGTGGGTTTCCCCCTTGGCTCTGCCCGGTTTCCTCCCACCATAATGGTGGCTGCCGTCGTATAAGTGAAATATTCTTGAGTACGGCGTAAAACACCAATCACATAAATAATTCAAATAAATAACGTTAGCACACGTTATAAAGCCACGTCATGGGATAAGACATCCTCACAGAATTCTGGTTACATATATAGTGCACCCAGCTGTATATTTATGACTAGATTAAAAGAAAAAAAAATCGTTATTGCATGTACATCTACGCTTGGGATAAGCTTTGAGACTAAAACCGAGAACACACTAGGCGGATTTTTCCGTTGATCGTGGTCAGTATGCTATGTCACATGACCTAGAAAGTCATGTGACACGAACAAAGTGTGTCACAGGCACAACCACAATTCCGTGATGTTTGCATTCATTGGCGGCCAAAATTCGCCAGGGTTGAAGTGAACAGAGTGAAACAGCTGGTGTATCTCTTCGCTTGTATGTGAAATGTTTGATACAATCGAATTTCGGAGCGGACAAAATTACCTGCAAAATTCTCAGGATCCGGCGCAGACACACTAAGAGGAACTTTAGGAATACACAAAGTACGCCTGTACTAGTGGGAAAATCATTCCAATACTTCCCCGACTGTAACCATTGACAGTGTGGTTAAATATTGTATGATGTGGAGAGGTCTGTAGTAACATTAGTATCTCTGCCATGATGTTGCCAGTGACACATACGGACATATGCACCTCATGGTGTTGTATCATGAAAACGAAATTTCAATTATTACAGACTACTTCACGACTTTATTCTGTTTTATGCCAACTATTGTGCTGAGATTAATGAATTATACAGATGTTCTGTTTAATTTCAGCACTTCTTCTCTTGGTATCAGCACTTGCCATGGGTTTCATTTTCACAGGAGACGTGTTCTTGGAAATTGCCGTAAAGAATTCAAACAATGCGAAGGTTTACAGTAAGTATGTTACGTGTATCTATATCGCAGACTTAGGCTTTTGTCATTCTAAAGTTAGTTATTTTGTGATCTAGATTACATATAAGTACATCACCCTTGTGCAGTGTCGTGAGTAACTTGCCACAGGTAAGTGGTTTATCCCTGGCCCTATAGTTTCCTTCAAGCTGACTATCACTGCAGTAATTCTTAAATAGGGAGTTAAACAACAATCGTATAAATAAATATATAAATAAATAAATACAAGAAAAAAATAGTTAGGAAAAGTACTGATGTATGTGTTATTAGTATTGCACTAATTTTCTCACACTACAGTCCACAGTATAAGGTTACTAGAGTCAATTATATTGCTTCATATTGCATTATGAAAAACTTAGTGTGAGAATTTTATGGGAATGACAAATATTTTAATGGGTCCCAACCTGACCAAGGTGGCTATACCCCGGTGCAAGTACCCATGATTTCCTCTCCAATGCGGTTGCTCTGACTTCCTCTCCAGCCTCACTTGGGAAGGTCCTCCAGCAAAGTGTGTTTCGAAAGGGCTGTGCCCTCCTGCAATAATGCTGGTCATATGTAAAATATTCTTCAGCTCGGCCTAAAACACCAATAAATAAATAAATAAATAAATAAATAAATAAACATTTTATTGTGCTGGTAATCCGATGTTCAAACAATACTAACATGTTTTACTATTTTCACTGTAATGTATTGTGGTGTTATTTTTCCTTGTGATTCATTACAGACTTCTATTTCGTTGTGTCGCTGATAACTGGCCTGTTTGGAGCCCTAGTTGTTGTCGTTATTACCATTGTGTGGCCGTGCTTGCCAAAGAATTGCTGGTGGAAGAGAGAGAGCACGTCTATTAATGCCATATCCTACCAGACTTCTCAAGATAAAGACGAATCGGCTGTAAAATTCATCAAGAACACAGAGTTGTCTCCAGAGAATACATCTAAAACGGTGTCTGCATCGAATGTAAGGACATTAAAAAACCCGGACGAAAAAAGAGTCATCGGAATGGCATGGTTGTCCAAGGATTACATTGGTCTCATGACGTCATCAGCTTTGTTCAAAGTAAATGTACAAAATAGTGTCGAGGAATACAAAAGGGTTCTGACAGTCGACTACAACGATGAACTTTTGTGTGTTGGGACCTATAGAAGTGGTTTGATTATGAGTGCCCGAAAACATGACACAGACCCAGAAAAAGGTTATTTTTTAAAACTGTCTGCAGATAAAGAAACTTCCCAAATTTTTCTACAAATGCCTGGCAGTCCCATCATATTAAATTTGTGGGAGGCCCGCTGGGATGGATCGGTGTACGCCGCTTTGTCTAACCCTAATCAGGTTATCATCAAACACTTGGAAAAGGACAAAGAAAACACAGAAAAAACAGTTTGGGAGGCTGTGTTAAGCAAGCCTGAATGCATTGTCCAGAACTCCCGGGGACAGTTTATAGTGGCAGACTATGCCAAAAGTGATCTCTTTGTATTTGAGGAGAATGGGGACTTTCTAACTACTATGAAGGTGTTCGTGCCAAAGGATTACCAATGCAAGCTGAATGGCTGTAACAGATTGGCTGTAGGTTCTGACGACAGAATTTTTGCATCCAGCCATTGGTCAAGCGATGTTCTTGTTTTCACCCGAGATTTTAGGTTTGAGGGCCTTCTGGCAACAGACAAGCCGTCTAGTGGTGTCATTTCTTGCCTACTCGTACATAACAGTTTCCTGTATGTTGCCTTTGAGGAATGTATCTGTGCTTACTCCTTACCAGATATTATGCTGAATATGGAAGGCAATGGTTGATAACATTTTGAGAACGACTACTTTTACAGAACAAATATCACCTAGAGTTTTGACAAGCTATCAAAATTAGTTTAGCATAGTTATACATTACCCTTGTACACTCGTCAACAAAATGTCAACAAGTGTATGCATGTGAATTTAAGACTGTCCTGACTTGGAGGTATAAATAAACTTTACAACAAATGTGCAGCACACCTGAGGTTTACGAAATGCCAACAACGGAAGGCCTATATTGGAAAACGTTTGTAGATTTTAGAGATGTAAAAATTTACTCACATATTATACATGTACTGTTTTACTATTTTTACTGTGTTGTATTGTGGTGCCGATGATTTTTTCTGATGATGTTTCCTGATGATTGGTTATAGGCAGCCATTGTGTTGTGTCGCTGATAACTGGCCTCGGTGAAAACTTAGCCCTTCATGTGCTAACCATTTTGTGCTTAATATTGTCATCTGTATCTCTTATGAAAATGTGTTAAAAATGTTAACGTTAATGTTCATTACAACAGTATGTTCATTCAAATATAGACTCTCCCCACTTGGATGGTCAAATTAGCATTACCTATATGCACTCTGTTAAGCGCCTGTGCAACAAAACGCATTGATTACGTTATAATAGAGTCTTAGTAAATTCTTTTAAAGAGAACTCAAAATCTGTACAATGAACGGTTAACACAGAATTCAGAATTTATCTTAGTAACCACGTTCGTTTTGAGCCAAATTCTCTGGAACTGACCGGCCCCGATGGCTCACTCACTTCGGGGGCGGTAGATCTAGGGTCAATCCTGGATCCGGTTACACCTAAGACCTTGGCTAATTAAGCTGAAGCTTCATCTCTCGACGTTCAGCATTCAGGGGATAGTGCAACAACTGGTTCACAGGTATCAGTGTAATGGCTCTGTTGTGGCGGCTTACTTGCCTTGGGAATGTCGTATCAGTGAAGCAGCTCTAGACAAAAGTGCGGTGGAAATCCATCCTGCAACAAGGAAGCAAATTACACGTATATGCGCTCTAAGGATTCCTTCGTCGTCATGTCACAGAAAAATTGCTAAGAACGACGTTATACCCTAAGCACTTACTCTCTCTACAACTGTTGGAAAGAAAATATTCCACACTGAGCGCTGCTAAAAGTCATTGGGTGTATAAACCATATATGCTCCGATTTACTCCATTCTAAAGGCGTTACCTTTGTTCTAAGGATTTGTCCATGTACTTACCACATTTTCCTGTTTAACCTATAAAATGTATTTGATTTGCAAAGATCTGTACGGCCAGAGAAGACATTTTTCTTTGGAAACAATTGGTACAAATGCTCATATTCAGTGTGTCTATAAACCATATATATATATATATATTAGAGAAAGTAGCGAAGAAAAAATTTGGCATTTTTACCCTAAAGATCACATTTGAGATAACCGTAAGCTTTTTTCGTAAAAAAATCTTCTGCAAATGTTTTAATCGCCTATGTGTGCATATACTCGTCTGGGTGCCAGGACTCGTTCATACAGAACCATACAAGCCAATAAACTATTTATTATACACTCACATAAAACTTGGAATTGAAAATAAGGTAAAAGGAAAATAAGAACGACATAAATAGCGTTCAGCTCGATAGAAAACTTTCTGAATTCTTTACTTTTCCGAATCTCAGATGCTCAAACAACACCGTCTCGTGACAACGTTACTTTTCATTCCCTTCTCGGTGAAAGCAATTGAGACGCCATAACGTCACAGAGAGTAAGCCATTCGGACAGTGACGTCACTTGGTGACGTTGCAAGTGTCCAATATTTATAGGTTATTGGATTGTATGGTCCTCGTCCTGGGCGCCCAGGACTAGTCCGTACAGGACCATACAATCCAATAATCTATTTATTATACACCCACTTGTCAAAAACGTAAGTAAATAAACTCGAACGCTAAACAAATTGGGTAAAACCGTGCTAATTATTTCATATCGCGTAACAAAAGCGGATAGCCGGTTGCGGATGAATATGGAATACTGAATGAAGCACTTTTATTGGCTGACGGAAAACTGGGTCAGGCGCACGTGGTTGAAGCGGTATTTTACAAAAAGAAGTGTAAAGAAAAGGAATGCAGACGTTTCAGTGAAAATCAAAAGTGCAGTTATTAAAAATTGCACCACCGAACAGACTAATGAGATCTTTACAGGATGAGGACGGAAGAGAAGTTGAGTTTGCTGACAAAGTTAGCTTATTATCCTTGGGCTTCTGTGCGGAAGTTGATGGCATCGGAGTCGTGAAAACTTCGTTAGTGTGCACTTGAACTGACCGGCCAGGGAGTACTCCTGGATGCTGGCAAGAGATTTGTGTCTGGTGACCTGCATAATTTTATGTGGAGCGACGCCAGATTTTACAAGAGTTTGGATGGTTGTTTTTCGGACCGAGTGATTAGTTTTACGGCCTTTCAGTCCAGCAGCCTCGGCTGCCCTCTTCATAAGCTCTCCCATACGATGCTCTCCCATTGGAGTGGAGTAATACCACACAGCTGCATCAGGTTTAAGGCGACATTCGGGAATTGGTGTGAGATAGAACGGACTGTCCGGAGACAAAGATATCTCTGGACGAGCACAGACGAACATCTTGTTGTGTCGTCTTCCTGTTGACAAACAAGAAGTAGTCCGTACGTGTGACGTCACAGTTACAACTGTCCAATACATTAAAAATATTGGACAGTTGTGTTTACTACATAATATAGTAGGCGCTGGACGCTTAGGTGTATAATAACCTATAAATATTGGACAGTGGTCGTTTACTACATAATATCGTTGGAGCTGGATGGTTAGGTGTATAATAAAAACTTTATTTTTTTTTCGGTTGCTTCATGTTCTTCATGTGGCTTGCCTCTCTTCTGCGTTAATTAATCTATGTTTGCTGAGCTCAGCAGGGCGTTCTAGTCAAATGCCCTTTTGAACATGTTTCTGAGTTCAAGCTTACGGGATGCGTTTCTTTTTTACACACTTTCAATAAATCGTCCATGATATTCATCACAGGAATACATGCCTTTATCAACATCGTTTGCATTTTCTGGACATTTATGTCCAAGAACTTGACATCTGTGTCCACTATGTCCCAGGTCTCTGTACTTAACTCCACATCCGCAGGAGCTTGGTGTCTGGCCCAAGTCGCCTAAAGTTTTTTCATCAGAGAGTTTTGACTTAAAAGAGTCCATAATCAGAGTGTCGAGTTTTTCGGAAATTGCCGGACCAGATACCTGGTTTAGCCGAAAAGCTGTTTGAGCGGCCATAGTGTCATCAGGCGAGCGCGTATCAAGCACAGTTCCTAGGCCTACCTCTTCTCTGCCCTACTCAACAGAGCCCTTAGGCGTGCGGCTGTATTCGGTTAGAAACTCGTCGCTCTGTGCGTCAGTGTTACGTTTACAGCGTTTAACTGCGGGTTCAGCATCATTCGTATGAGACATTGATGATGATTTCTCGTCTTTGGAGAGCAATGATACGATTGTGAATGCTGTTAATCTTTTCCAGAGTAGTATTGATTGTAGACGGATCACTTGTACGCTATGAGATTACGTGATCAGCTGTACTTTCTAGTGGAATTCTTGTACGACAATTGGCGAGACATAATAAAATATTATTAAGACATACAGCATAGAGATAAAATCCAGATCAGCGACGACAATGCGATAGTTAGCACAACCTCCGTTATAATTTTTATTCTAACTGTTCGTGTAAATGCATATGTAGTAGGAAATTACACGCCCCTAGCCCCAAGGAATAATTATGTAAAAAATGCAGAGTTATTAATTGTAACTTAATAGGTACCACAGGTCTAGAATAACTCAACACGCTGTGTCATCACATCATTTAACACATAACAATAAAGTCTAACGATATACAGGGTCATCTCTGCGCCAAAAGAGACATTCTTTTGCCGGACGTCAACCAAGATAGACGTTCCAATGCCCCAGACGATATTTTACACAAATTACTGGTGAAGTATACGGAAGGATATAAAGACCAAAAATAGGACGGAAACATGGAAAGAGAAGCAGTTAGAAGTTTTTAATGGTGTTGGAAAGACGCAAGGAATCTTCTAGGCGAATGGGTTCAAGCAGTATTCAAACCGTCTTTCATGTTAATACCTCAGTTGCGCTTTGATTGCAAGTGTTCATACAGTACAGCCGCATTCCAGCCGAACACCCTATGGCCATTATGTCTCCCCGGTGGTCTTATATTGGGGCCCACTATGGTTGATCAGGTGATGATCAGGTTCCATTGTACGTTTATGATGGGCATACAATCCGATCAGGATTCGCGACCATAGTACCATATTCACCGAACGATCCGCACATCATTTTACGAATTTCTCATGACATTGTGACATCAACATAACTGCTACATGTGTATGTTTTAGGGCGAGTCAGTGTAAAAAGTGTACAAGAATGTAACTATTAAGATGTCTGCATATTATTTACTGCAGCTAATGATGACATTACAGCATTATTCGCTTATGTTCCAGTCTGTACAAGCGTGTAAGATTAAAATCTACATTTTATTACTTTGATCGGTGTATGCGTGCATAAAAGTCCCCAGTAGAAGGCTACAAACACCGGTGACTCGAGCTCGAAATTATCGACCAGGAAAAAATTCTTCTCATCAGTTTATAAAGACACAGTGATTTTTCTCTAATTAAGTTCCTAACAAGCACGGCATGAGCACTGGAAGATTCGGACCAGGATGGCAGGGTGATACGTCCATGATGCAGCATGGGGTGGATAAGGGTCCGCGTACGATAGCCGGATCGTCCGCGTATTGTCCGGCCATGATGGACGTAGAATATTTGGCTAGGATCCGGTTGTAATGTGTATCCAACGTGGGGACTAATTCAAAACGATGAATATACCGGATCTAGCTCCGGATTAAACGGAATTTGACACAATTACGAAGCAGAGTGCCAGAGAATCTAGACACTCTGTCCATAATTACTTACAAGAGAATTATACTCATTATAAAACTTTAGAAACTTAATTGATCAAATAAAATCGATCATTTAAATATGTATCTCAGTTGCGCTTTGATTGCTTCGGCTCATTTATCCAACGCAGCGTTCTAATTGATCACGATGAGGGGTAATTTGCAATATCAGCATTGAAACTATCCCTCTTGTGTCAGTACTTATCGCACTTGTTAATTCACCTGCCTTTAACGTATCCTGTCACCAGTTTGGCTATGATTCGCATATCACCATTGAATAGCATGCATTGTCAACATCAGCAAAATAATTCGCCTCAATTAACAATACTTGCATGTTATTAATGAGATGACAAACTTAGCTCGCTCTTTTCTAGTTCTGCGTTTCATGCCAATAATGTATGTTTTACTTGACTTTTACCGTAAATTAAACCAATCAGGGCTGCAGACATCGTGTAAAATACTACATAGATTACATAGACTACATACATGTCATTTAATGGCTTCAGTTTGCGGTTATAACAGCGATTGTTCCCCTTGGTTTAGTATGGTCATTCCACTCTTCCCTGTCGCCATACAAAGCAGAAATAATTCTGCCACTTCCGTTTAACATTTAACAAAATATTCAGATGAAAAGAAAAAGAATAATGCTGATAATAACTTTTCACCATAAAGATATGTTATTTTATAATCCTTGTGTTATTGTATAACACACTAATTAATACAGAATAATATAAACTTGTACTGCAGAAATGTAAATAGTTAAAACCACATTGCATTTAGTTAAAAAAAAACTACTCTAGCTTCGCATGGTGTAATATAGTGTTTCGGGATATTTCCAGTTGTATATAATATAATATGGCTGTGACTGTCATGCTGTAGGAACATAGATTTCAAAGACGAAGTGAGCCGTAACAGCTTGTGTGACAGCCTGTGTTTGGTTATGTTATATGAGCCGAATGTGAAGTGTACATAACAAGGAAGGAGGATATTTAGCTTCAAAGCTTTCTTAAAACTCGATGAATGTTTTCCTAAAATACGCAGGGGAGCCCAAAAATTAAGGTAATGATGCTCAAGGAATGCTCGTTTAAAGGGAATAGCTGGAAATGCTGTCACCATGGGCGACGTACAGCGATCTGCTATGGACGAGAAGACAAGATATTCCATCCATAGATCCACTAAACTCTTGGAACATGCGCTCAAACCTAAAGTCCTCATTAAATACAAGAACATCACTAGACCCTGGGCTAGATACATAAATCCTATTGTCCTCGTCAATGGCTATTCTGTTACACTTGTTTAGTTTTTCTTCAAATTGTTTGGGAACAGATACTTTCATAGTTGACAAAAATTCTCCATCTTCCTCAAATACGAAGAGATCGTTTTTAGCCGAATCCGCGACAATAAACTGACCGCGGGAATTCTGAACGATACACTCAGGTTTCTTCAACACACCATTCCAAATATGTTCTCCAGTTTTCTTTTGGAGATTTCTCTTGCTGATGACATTTGGGTTTGAAAGCGCCACATACACCAATTCATCTCCACGCCCCTCCTGAGCCCAGAGAATGGTAGATTTTACTGGCAAAAAAACCTTATCAGTTCTTTTACCTCGTGGGCTCCATTGATATATAACATTTTCTTCGTCTAAGGTGGATTTATCGCTTGCACATATCAACAAACCGTCTTTATATTTTCCCAGTGACAAGAATCTCGCGTATCGAACAAAGATGCGTTTAAATTGTTTCTGCCCAGCCTTCTCCGTTGGATTCAGTTGATAGAAAGTAGATGTCGTGGTCACATAAACATCATCACCCAAAGAAGCCATGCCAGTGACTGTTTCTTTACATGGAGTACTGAATACTTTTATATCCACTTGAGACAATTCCTTGATCGATTTTGTTTGGGGGAGAACAGCCGTGCTTTTTAAAACTGCTGTGTTTGTTTTTCTCTCCAGAAGGGTAGACATCGGGTCTTGTGTATCACTGGAAGCGATATAACAGACGGCCGTGGATCGGTTAGATGACATTTCATGGGTTTCCTGAATGCCGGATCTGCCTAAGCATCTCTTCTTACAACATGTCTCTCCTGGTAAGCACGACCACGCGGCGATGAGTGATAGAATCAGGATTCCCGGTATTCCAGTTATCATTGACACTGTCCAGTAATTACCTGTAATTATACAGCATATATAACATATCAACAGGTGTACAGCTGAACAGTTTATATGTATGTATGTTTATGCAAAGGCATTTGATGACGTCAAGTTAAACTGGTTCAAATATAACTAAAGACGTACACCACACAGAAAAAGACCAGAGCGGAGACGACGGTGTGATAGCTGGCAAATGTTCACACATATTCCGTGAAACACGGCCTCTTGTCAATTTACAAGGTTTTTATTTAAACGGTAAGTGTAAATGCATAAGGAATTGCATTCTATACGCCCCCTAGCACAATGGTTCAAGCAGAATTACGTACAACATAAAATACGGTAATGCTAATTGTAATTTACTAGGCGTCAGAGGTCTAGAATTAAATAAACTGCTCTGTTGTTATCGCCCAATAGGCCTACCAAAGCGATTTTCTTTTCAACCCTGATCTCAAAGATGTAAAGTTTGAAAATTTAAGTGTTTTTATATTACAGCTAATATTTATTTATTGTTCTGATTGGTGTTTAACGCCGCACTCAAGAACATTTCACTTATTCGACGGCGGCTAGCACCATGGTGGGAGGAGACCGGGCAGAGCCCGGGTGAAACCCACGACCATCCGCAGGTTACTGCAGACCTTCCCACGCAGGTAATATGACACGGCTGTACTTGTACGTAACGATTACACAACTTTTACTCTGGAAAATGGTAATGAGAACAGTTTATTGTGCATATTCACAATATTAATCTACAGGCTTTAATAAATCTTTGCTTTTCTTCCAATTTCAGCTATTAATACCAAACACAAAACATCCTGAGGAGGTTTTAAAAAAATCAAAAATGGATCTTAAATGTACAGCCATTTGATACATGTACTTACTGTTAAGTGTAGTGCTCTTGAACTTGCTTATGGACTTAACAGCACAGATCACTCCTGCGAAGATTAACCCCATGGCGAAGACGGTCACCAATGAGATCAGGACTAAGCGGAAACAAACAGACATGGTAAACAGAGCATTTGTCCTGTGCCAGTTTTCCCATTACTAATAACAGTACAAATAGATTTATAGGCTTGGAATAGTCTTGGGCAAGGTGTAAAATCGATCAGTAAAATAAATCTTTCAGTGATTAAACAAATATTGAAATATACAGTGCTGTCGGATCCTCACTATCAAGCCGACGCCCATTATGGTTGGATGGTCCGCATATCATACGCCTACTATACGCCGACCCTAGCCAGACTCTGATCAAACATCCTCTCGCGGAAATCGGTACGCAAAATATCCGGTTTGGATTTTTACTTTCTTTTCTGTATTTTCATAATTTATACATTAATACGGAGTGGAATATTCTAAAAATGTCTCATAAATTTTGTAGCTTGCAGGATTTAGGATACATATATATATATATATATATATATATATAGGCCTAGGGCCTACATGCCATCTGTTCACATGTACATGTGATTGTGCTCCTCGTGCGCAAACTTATAATAAACACGTTTTTACGCTTATATAACGTAATAAACGATAGGATAGACAATTGTGTATATAGACAATATAGGGACTCGAGATTAGAAGGAAAACATTAACATGCACACCTTTATACGTGTCAGTGGTTTGAATTTCATAAATTGTAGGCCTTGTGTGATGTACCGATATCACTCTTTACATATACATTTTAAATATAGTTTAAATTCTTAAACACCGCGACGCTTGTATAGAGCTGTCATGACTTCAGGGAAAGCAATGTGTTGAATATATATATATATATATATATATATATATATATATATATATATATATATATATATATATATATATATATATATATATATATATATATATAACTCTGCTAGAAATGTCTCTAAGTAGGTTTGTTATTTAATAATTAGTGAAGCAGCGTTAAAAATGTAATATACTCTGGACGCCCGGTACAAACTTGAACCCCCAAAAGAGAACATTGTATACCGTTGGCGGACCAAAACATTAGGAAACCAAACAGCAATCTATTAAAACTTGAATTTTCTGCGAACTTCATGTGCATGTAAATATGCTGTGAGCCATCACGAAGTTTACAAGACGTATGGCAGTTTACATTCAAAACAGTTGGTGATCTTGAGCTGACGGCTCGCGCAGGATGGCCTGAAGATCGCATAATGCTGCGCGTATGAAGATACATACGTATCGTACACTGACCATGGTCCGACCGTCATTGTATCCTCCGGCCACAGTGGGTGCAGGATTGATGGTTAGGACCGCCTGCACTGTGAAGGACTGAACCAAAAGTTTGACGAAATGCAAACGAACTAATCGACAACAAATGAATCGGCAAATTAAACAGTACAGATTTTCAATCAAACAGTTTGTCAGATGGCGTAAGTGTTCCAACTTTGATCGTAATAAACGTGAACTGATTGGTAACCATACTGTGTTTTAGCCGTTGTTTCGTCGGCATATTTCCAGGATGGTAAAACGCATTCCTAGCCAGTGTTCTGAGTCCTGTATTGAGCAGAAGTGCACACATCACCGAGATAAGCCAGTACATTGAAATTAGGACTGTTCTATCTGAGGAAAAACATATGAGTAAGGTCGTTTAATAGCGTAGTGTTTGTGGCGTAAATATATCATTCTACAACAACATACTAATACACATGCAGTCTCAGTAATTATATTATACACATATTCGAATTCAGGTCGACATTACTGGCATTTTTTTTCCTTTTCTCCAGTTTCGCAAACACCTGCAAACCTGACCATGTTCGTATGGGGAAAAAACACATACATTGAAATATTACTGAAAAAATTACGTTGAGTACCCTGAAAATACTGTGGGTCTCGAACTTACTCATAGCATTGTCATCGTTGGTAGCAACTGTGTCTTTTATGACCTTCAGCATCACGGTAGATTTCACCCGGCTTGGGATCTCGTTGTCCACTTCAACCTCACACGAATAGTTGCCGGCATCCCTTGACCTCGGCCCGAGCAGAACCAGGGCCCCTCGGTCTCCTCTTACAACCCGGCCTTCGAACTCCCCGTAAGACGACAGACGGTTGTGAATATCATACCGCATGATAAGTCTCCTCTCATCGAGTGTCTCGTGATACCACGTGATCTCTGGTGTCTCGTACGTTTTCGTGTAGAAGTCACATGGCAGGATGACGAGCCTGTCAGAATCCCTAGCGGTGATTGGTTCGAGAACGTGCTGAACAGACACTTCTTCTGAAACTGAGATACATTGAATGCCAAAGAGTGGAAAATGACACAAAAAACACCAGCCCAAGGCCAAAACTATTCCTTGGGTACGCCATGTTTGTTAATTTATTTGATTCTTGTTTAAAGCAATTAACAAAGGTTTCCGCTTAATCAATGACAATCATAATTGTGAACTAATCGTGGAGCCTGAAAAGCATCAAAAAGCAAACAGAAAACATCAGTAACATCGATGTCTGAACTGAAAATATCCCACAGTGAAATAACGCTCATGTTTACATTCTCAGACAAACAGAGCCTTTCACTTGAAGACTTTAACCGAACAAGCGAGAGCAGGATTTCACTAGGTAGGGAAACATCTCTGACAACTAGAACGACGTTTTATTGAGATGGTTGAGTGAATAGCCATGATGTCATGAGAAATCGTATGGAATATTAAAACTTGAAATAAGATTCTTCAAACGTAGTTCTCAAAAGTTCTCTAGTCAGGATAAGGTGTGTGAGGACTAGAACGACGTATCGAATCTATCTCACAAAATACACGTCAGTTGCACTGCCTGCCCATGGGAAGGCAAGTCTTGCTTTGCCCCATGTCTGTTTAACGGTATATATTTAAAAGGTTGCTGTGTGTAAAGTTGTTTTACTTCAGTTTAGACGCAGAGCTCTATAGAAGAACGTTGTGTTTGTTGGGGAAAGTATTTTTTTTTGTTTTTTACAGTTAAGTGCGATTTTAAATGCTCATGTGTCGCAGATCGTTGTTGTTGTTTGTTTTTTTTTGTATATGAAGTTTTTTGTTCTGCACACTATACACTGTCAACCGTAAGATATTGAGGGGACCAGGGTGCCATGTGTAGATCGACTGCAAAACACCAACTGCTCATATGTAAACTGTGGAGACAATACATTCTTATTCACAGATTAACCTGTTCCCCTTTGTAACAACGCAACTGAAATCTAGCTCATGCTGGCTTCCTGTACGGTGGTAAGTGGGAGGGTCTGTGAATGGTCGGAGTTCGTGCGTATCCCACCATAATGCTAGCCGCCGACGTATAAATGAAATATTAGTGAGTACGGAGTAAAACCCAGATCAAATGAATAAATAAATAAGTAAACACATTGCACTGTTCGACACTCTGTCACCACAAATCACTTATTTCTGTGAATGGTCTTTAACGCAGTAAGAATGGATATTCTACTTGTGTGCGAAGACAAAATTTGCAACCTGGCAAGCAAACAACAAGCGGGAGTAAGATTTGAAGTCTTACAAAACGACTTGTTACCACAGGAATGACTTAACCAGAGAATACAACACAACTTCTTACCACAAGGATGACTTAACCAGAGAATACAACACAACTTCTTACCACAAGGATGACTTAACCAGAGAATACAACACGACCTCTTACAACAGAGATGACTTAACCAGAGTATACAAGACGACTTGTTACCACAGGAATGACTTAACCAGAGAATACAACACGACTTGTTACCACAGGGATGACTTAACCAGAGTATACAACACAACTTGTTACCACAGGGACAACTTAACCAGAGAATACAACACGACACGTTACCACAGGGAAAACTTAACTAGACAATACAAGCTGATAACTTACTGTCAGTGACATCAGCAAGGATTAATAGCAAGCAGAGCTTACGTATGCGTACCAAACTTGCAGACGCCATCTTAGATATATATTCGCCAGGGAAAAGGGTGACAGAGGATAGCAAAAACTATACGTGCCTACACGGACGCGTGCCTGTACATGTATGACTAAATTACTAGGTCATTGTATTATTTGACAAACACATGTGCTTATATGGAAGTTTATCAATCTGCAGTACCTGGAAATCACGTGAGCTATCTTGTGACCTCACCATTTAACATGTTAAATATGATATGTTAACAACGTCGAAACATATAATTTAAATGAGTCATCATTTTTTTTATAAAACAGCCTTAGACAGAAACTACTCCACTCTGAGCATAAGTCCGTCATGTCAATGTAATTTTCCACATACAATGGCGACCTGACAGATATGATCCATTGGGAACACAGGAAGGAGACAAAATAAACAAAGACTTCTTACTACAAGGAGAGAGCGTATGCAAGAGACACAGTGCACAGTGCCGGACGTCCGGACGTGTTGTTGTTAATCCTCGTTATATAGGACACATACGACTTCACTTGTACGAGGGCGGTCAACGTTATGCTGGGAGGAAACCGGGGCAGGGAGGGTGCCAAGGCGCAATGAACCAGAGGCTGCTCACCAATGCGTTCGATGTGAGTTAAAGTCCAGCTCGTGCTGGTTGCATGCTTTATGTGGAAAGGTCTTACAGCAACCTGCGGATGGTCGCAGGTTTCTCCCAGGCTCTGCTCTGCTTCCTCTCATCATAATGCTGGCTGCCGTGTATGAGTGAAATATTCGTGAATACGGCATAAAACACCAAACAAAAAAATGTATGGGATTATACAGGAATCACAAGGATGTACAATTGTATTGATTGTCTTGGGCCAGGTATCATGTTAAAAAATCGCTATGTATGTGAGAAAACCTCGCATACTTTGGTGCTTATTTTTGTGTTCTAAAATTATACAGTTTTTAAAACATGTACATGATAAATATCTTGGGTACAATCCTTAAAAGTTAATCTATTTTGCTACAGTGTTAACTGGTGTTTCTAGTTGTTTTAGAAAACATTCATGGACATATAACGCCCTTTTATGTTTCACAACTGTTATACGTTCGTTGGATTAAAGGGATTTAGTTATTTACACAACTTTAAACTTTTCTATATATTATTTGTCTTCTTAACTTAGTTGTGCGTTAAATATATCTTTCTCAGCTTGTACCAGTGCGAGTAAAGTTAGTTACATAGAATATCAATGCCAACTTATTACTATACATTTTTTGTTCTTCACATGCGTGTAACTGTTGAACTCAGCTTTGAGCAAATGACAAAGTGTAAAAAAATACAACTCCCAGGAAAAGATTGGGGAGTTTTTTTTCCCTACACTATAAATTATTCTGTATGTATGTATGCTTGGGGTTTAACGTCGTTCTTAGCAATTTTCCAGTCATATGATGACGAGGAGTCATGATGTGTGTGTACACATATCGTGTCTTCTTGAGACGGGGCGAGCTCACGCCGCCACTAAAGCATCATGCCGACGACACCAGGCATGACACCACGCCTAGTCACGTTATACTGGCACTGGGTCAAATAGTCCTGTTTCCTTGCTCTAACCTTTGAGTGCTGTGCGCCAAGCGAGGCAGCAGCAAGTACCATTTTTTTGTCTTTGGTATGACCCGACTGGGGTTTGATCCAGGGTCTCCTGACTTAACCATTCGGCCATCGAACCTGTCCCACTCCAAATGAAAAACAGTACTTTGATATTGTGTATTAACAGAACTCTATTACCTAGAAGTATGCAGCTTCCCTGTAGCTAGTCTCCACGGCACTTTACACCTTTCTCCGATCTCTGATACATTCTGTGTAGTATTTGCGCAACCATGTATCGTTTTCTCTCTTGCGCAGCAAACGTTTGAGAAACGGCTAATGCATGGTGGTTTTCCGCTACGACGCGCGCATTTTACACGCCGGCAAACTTCTGACAAAAGTGTCCGGGCATCGTACATGTCGAATACAAACACTCTGGCAATATTATGTCAAACCAAGACCGGTCATTTACGTACTCATTCTTTCATTCTTGAAATCTCAAATGATGTACGAATATTGGGAGAGGTAAATCGCCAGTAAGACATTGAAGTAAAGAAAATAAATATTTGTTAGTTTCAGAAGGAGTGCACGTACACGGTGTCTCTCAGCCAATCAGAGACAAGGATTCTGATAGCTCCGTTATATTGCCATGTGGCTTGACAACAGACATGCACCACACAGCGCTCATAACATGGTACCAAGAGAAAGCTGGGTCAAGAATAATGATCGAGAGGTTTGACAATCACAACTGTCTTTTATCCTATAGAGAATTTAAGCACTGCCTGACCAGCGGAGACATTGGAGCCCTGGTTCTACAGCAGTCAAGGACACAGGATACCGAAAATTATACGTGTTGAGGTGGAAGTGGACGAAGGCGAACCGCCATATTTGATGAAAACTACAGTCAGTCCGGAAATAACAGGGGAACGTCTCATCAACGCTAAATGCTCCCGGAATAAATGTTTGTCGAATGCTTCTTATCCTCTGAATTCTTCAATACTTTGTTCATGATTTTGACACATGTTATTTCCAGAAAGAAAAGTGAATTTTCGTAACTTTTAAGAGCTGAAATCTCTGCATCCTGAATGTTGGGATAAGAGTCGAACAGAATTGTTCCAAATTTCATAATATTTCTTGGGGATTAAATGCAACAGGCGTTTCTGTAAACATATGGTAAAAAATCCAATCTGGCCATCACATAAGACTGATAACGTCGTCCGAAATTTTCAAAAACCTACACTTACGATCGAAATCAGTAAAGATAATAAATATCACACCAAAAGACAAAAAGCATTTCATAGTAGATAAAAGTAAAACAAAGTTTCAAAGTATTTATGATATCATTCTGCATGGAATTCCCTTGACACGGTTATGTAGCCACGATATGATATCAGATAAACCATTAGTCTGAAATATTGTAAAATTCTAAATAATACATCATATTAGTTTATAGATATGCCCCTCACCAATATATTTTGTTGATTCGAAGGTGCTCAAATCTATGGATGGAATGCAGCCGGGGAAGAGAAAGAATATTGTCACGACTGAAAGGTTGAATTTGCCGGTAATATAATTACGGACAAAACTGTTAAAACAGAACACGAGTTCACTGACATGATTTTGTTCTAGATAGAGTTCTGATTTCAGTTTACTGGTTCATCTAGGTGACGTGTAAACTTCTGCTCAATACCGGACCCAGGACTAGGAATGCGTGCTCCCTTCTAGAGATATTCCAAGGACTCAACGTGTAAAACACGGTACGGTTATCAATGACAAACCTTTCAATTCGATCAATAATACTTATCTAAAGTAGCTAGATGTAAGTGCTTTTACCAGTTATCACGCTGTCGTTACTGTTCTGGTTTTACTATATATGCTGTATGTCTTTAATTACATTCACTTGCAATCGCCACGGCACAGGAGGCGCGGGTTCAAACCTTGCCTTGGCCAAGGAATTTGTAGACTCCCACACTCTAACTGTTTGTGGAGACGTGGTGATAATAAGCAGTAGACGACGCTCAGTTGGTCGTTCGTGCAGTTTAATGTTTCCAAGGTTAAACCAATATATGCCTATGTGTACGGTTGATATTGTAACGTTCTTCAGCAACTTTACAATGGTAGAAGTTGTCTCCGTTGACGCAGATTCCTTCACCGAGGTATATGATCTCCATAGTGTAAGTGAAAAATTCTTTGGTATGTGGTTATGCAACCATAATAATGTGAGAATGTGAGAATTTATTAGTTAAATAAGGATTACATTATGCATTTGATATGAAACAATTCATCTATTCTTCACTCTTCATCCGTTGATTTAAGTAGACGTCTGATTTATGTTTCTTATACTTTTCGATCATTCTACATACTTTGCTAATTCATCTACTTAACCACAAATATAGTTTAGGTAATGCCTTTCTCAAAACTATATAGTTTCAGTTTAATATATGACAAGAGAAACACATCGCAACACTCATGAAGCAGTTTATGGTGTGATTTGTTTTTCTTCTTAGTCCTGTTCACTGCAGCCATTAGTATTGGCCATGTGATTAGCCTTCGCTGGAGTCATGCGTGCTGCACAGTTTGTTAAGACTTCCGGGTCTAGTGATGTTCTTCTGTTTAATGAACACTTTAGGTTTGAGCGGCTGTTCCCAACATTTAGTGACTTTACGGATGGAATATCGTGTCTTCTCGCCCATAGCAGGTCACTGTACATCGCTTAAGGAGGCAACATTTGCTCCTATTGACTTCACGCGGGCATTTCATAAGCAGAAGTAAAGCGTTTCTCAACTAATTTAACAGTTGTTCTTCTCCAAGAAATAATTCTTTGATATTCAAAACTTCTTCCGAGCTGATTGCTGGATCTGTGGTTGACACAGAAGCTGATTCAACTTAAGCACAATGTAGGTCTCTCTCACAAATATATCCTATTATATGTACAAAATATCGGAGTACCATCTGGTCTGCGCAACGGTACAATAACCCAATAATTGAACAGAAAAGATATCTAGGAGATTCTTATGTTCTGTGAGTAAATTTTAGGTGATTCTGGACACATTAGTTTGTTGTTTTACGTTTTGCACATCTACTGTGTTAATGCAACCTGACTATAGTCCACACAATCATCGGAACATCAACTTGCAGAGGTATGGCTGTTGTGGTAATCTTAGGCAAATGCAGAGTGACCATACTAAACCCAGCAGTGCGGTACTAGCGTGTAGAGACTTTTTTAAACGATGTAAATCTAAATTTCGTTCTGCACAATGATCGGATTGCTTTAAAAAAATCTTGGGATGGGAGGGTAGAAATGTTGACTTTTCATCTCAGACATGCTAGTTCTGATGAGTGAGGCGAGGCTTTTGACAGTTTTTAATTCTTAATCGGGTTGGACTGACGTAGAAAATTTACGGAGGAAAAAATGACCATACTTTTTCAAATTGCAAGGGTAAATGTATCATCACAACTGGTTTATGAAATTTGATCTCTTTGCATTTAGGCAAACACTGAGGGAAAGTATCTAGCATCGGTTTAGAGTTATATTGTGACAATCCAGATGTCTGACAGGGGAATAGATTTAACGAAGTGGGATTGAAAAGCATGGAAGAGGAAAGTGCATTTTCTACACCTTATGGAACTTATCACAGGTTTTAGTCTTGTTGCTGTGAATGAAGTAATTACAGTCTTGAGATCATCATCAATAAGGTGATGTTGGACTGGTTTATTTATTTTTTTGATTGGTGTTTTACGCCGTACTCAAGAATATTTAACTTATACAACGGCAGCCAGCATTTTGGTGGGAGGAAACCGAGCAGAGCCCGGGGTAAACCCATAACCATCCGCAGGTGCCTGGCAGACCTTCTCACGTACGGTCGGAGAGGAAGCCAGCATGAGCTGGGCTTGGACTCCTGTTGGACTGGTAGTACTAATCAACTGAGCCACGGAGGCCCATTGTTGGACTGGTAGCACTAATCAACTGAGCCACGGAGGCTCCTAGTTGGACTGGTAGTACTAATCAACTGAGCCACGGAGGCCCACTGTTAGTACTAATCAACTGAGCCACAGAGGCCCCCTGTTGGACTGGTAGTACTAACAAACTGAGCCGCGGAGGCCCCCTGTTGGACTGTTAGTACTAACAAACTGAGCCACGGAGGCCCCTTGTTGGACTGGTAGTACTAGTCAACTGAGCCACGGAGGCCCCTTGTTGGACTGGTAGTACTAATCAACTGAGCCACGGAGCCCCCTGTTGGACTGTTAGTACTAATCAACTAAGCCACGGAGGCCCCTTGTTAGTACTAATCAACTGAGCCACAGAGGCCCCCTGTTGGACTGGTAGTACTAATCAACTGAGCCACGGAGGCCCCCTGTTGGACTGGTAGTACTAATCAACTGATCCACGGAGGCCCCTTGTTGGACTGGTAGTACTAATCAACTGAGCCACGGAGCCCCCTGTTGGACTGGTAGTACTAATCAACTGAGCCACGGAGGCCCCCTGTTAGTACTAATCAACTGAGCCACAGAGGCCCCCTGTTGGACTGGTAGTACTAATCAACTGAGCCACGGAGGCCCCCTATTGGACTGGTAGTACTAATCAACTGAGCCACGGAGGCCCCTTGTTGGACTGGTAATACTAATCAACTGAGCCACGGAGGCCCCCTGTTGGACTGTTAGTACTAATCAACTGAGCCACGGAGGCCCCCTGTGGGACTGGTAGTACGAATTGGTTTCAAAATAAAAACCGGGGACACAATGAATGTATGTTTGAGATGCAAATTTTCAAAACACGGCAGGAAATTTGAAAAATGAGGTGCATCTATGTTACACCGAAAGTAACGGTCCGTAAATCAGCCAGTTGTTGGCTGTATCCCCAATCCACCACTTGTATTTGTAGATTCTGCCTGGTTTTCAGCAGCTAATGCTGGCTACGTCTCCCGTCCTAGGTTGGAAGGTTTGTCAGCAACCTGTGAATGGTCGTGCGTTTCCCGCGGACTCTGCTTAATTTCCTCCCACCATTTGCTGGCGGCCGGCGCATAAGTGAAATATTCTGAGTACGCATAAATTACATGTAGTTAGTAGGGTGGTTGCGCAAAAAAAAAAAAAACAACATACACACAGGTACTCGATAATTTATTCAGGGCGATTTCCTCTTAAAGAATCTGTAAACTTTGGCATCGTCCTAATCCTGATGAAACTATTCAGACAGTTGGCAAGTTTTGTTGTTAGAGAGACTGTCTATCTGCTGTGGGCTTTTACATTGTATGCCTGTACAACACGCGGAAGTGTACGCTATGTCAAAAAGATTTATGTCAACAAAAAGATGTATAAAGTGCAACTTTCCTTACAAATGTTTTTCCTTGTTTTCATTATTTATTTGACTGGGTTTTGTTACCACATGCAAGCTGAACGTCAAACTAAATGTACCACATGCGACCTGAGTATCAAACTACATGTACCACATGCCAGCTAATTGTCAAGCTACATGTGCAACATGTCAGCTAAATGCTAAACTACATGTACAACATGACAGCTGAATGCCAAGGTAAATGTACAACATGACAGCTGAATGCAAAGCTACGTGTACCACAGGCCAGCTGACTATCAAGTTACATGTACGACATGCCGGCTGAATGTCAAACTACATGTACCACATGCGGCCTAAATGTTTATTTATTTATTTGATTAGTGTTTTACGCCGTACTCAAGAATATTTCACTCATACGACGGCGGCCAGCATTATGGTGGGTGGAAACCGGGCTGAGCCCGGAAGAAACCCACGACCATCCGCAGGTTGCTGGCAGACCTTCCCACTTACGGCCGGAGAGGAAGCCAGCATGAGCTGGACTTGAACTCACAGCGACCGCATTGGTGAGAGGCTACTGGGTCATTACGCTGCGCTAGCGCGCTAACCGACTGAGCCACGGAGGCCCCTCGGCCTAAATGTCAAGCTACATGTACAACATGCCAGCTGAATGCCAGCTGTGGGCGTATGTAAACATCACCGAATAGCCCGATTGACTTTCCTTACATTCACCAAAATTATCTTTAAATAAAGTTATACTATCTTTCTTCAACTTGAATATTATACAGCATATTACATATCAGAACAACAAGAAACATTAAAAATGACTTGATCATACAAACGAAACTTAACATACACAGAAAAACACTCAAAAAATTACGGTTAACTTTAAGAGAAAGTCTGAATGATGTTAGAATGCATTCTGTAATTATTTCATGATATTTTGTTAAATATAAATACATATTCTATTAATCCAATTTGACAGATTATTACATTATAATAAGAGAATGCATTCTAGCATCACTCAGAAGACAGACTTTCTGTTAAAATTAACAGAGAGTGGAGAGAGTGAAAAATATGCACTATATCATGTACACACGATATACTAAATTCTCTATTCATTGCGAGTATGGCATGAAACACCAATCAAATTAATAAATAAATCTATTCATTGCAAAAGAGTAAGTGTAGCATGTTATCTCAGTTCTGGAAAGCCTTTGAACATTGCCCAGCAATGCATTCGAGAATAAACTAAAGAAAGAACAGTCCCAGGTGAAAAATATACAGCTCGTAAGAGTCCATTCGTAGATTTTTCAAGTGAATTACGGATGCCTCAGCTACACAGACATCACACGTATGCAGTATTATTTCTCAAATTGCACATATATTCAAAGAAGGAAATAAACGATAATACCTACATATGTCGATAAACGTGAATACGAACATTGTATGTATATAAACATTAGAATTTTTTCCCCATATCAGTCTCAAATCTAGTTTCAATAAGGTTGGCATTTTCAAGATATGAATATCACATATAATTAAACATAGCCTTCGTTAATACATTAACATGTCAATAATTATAAAATAATATAAAATTATAAATACAGACATAACTTACATTTCATACAAAGCGTCATACATGATGTAACGGCCAGAACAGGTGAGCAATAGTTTTACCTAAGTGATGACTGGTAATTCAGTGTTTACTTTGCGTATACACTGTTAAAATAGGTAGAGATTTTATAAAACCATTAATATTTGAAAGTGTCAACCGTCTTACAAAACTATTTGTCTTTTTTTAAATAGTTACCGAACAAAAAGAGAAAAAAATGTCATTTGTGCCATAGAGATTCTAAAAATACAACCTCCTATTTTTGATGCAGTATCTCCGATGGCCGCCTTATAATAGCTTACAGATTAAGGCACATCCAAAGTTGAGTGTGAAGTGAGGAATATATAGGTAAATTTCCAATGCCTGCTACATCTAAAAAATGTCTATACCATTGTCCACCTTGACCACTTTGTTAGGTGAATGGCCGATGTTAAAATAGGTGTCAAAAATGTTACCTATCAATCTATCAACAGATAGGTGATTTAAAGATCGGATTAATGCCGCTGAAACTAAAAACCGACCAAAGAATCTCGAACACCAATTTAATACAGATGGTTTTGATAGACGGTCCTCATTTGTTTCCATAATTTAAAAGTATGCAACATGTGAGTGTATATGATTTTTGAAATAAAAGGTCAGTTTACCTATATTTATAACCGTTCGGTTTGTCTTTCTTTATGCATACATACCGCCATAATCCTGCTTTTCCATACACTTGTAGAACGCATCAAAATGTTTGGATGCCGATATTACTGACTACACGTGTGAGACATTGATGATTACACGTGTGATACATTTATGAGTACACGTGTGATACATTTATGAAGCCTGGGGGAAACTAAACATGTCTTACATTTACAAAGAATCGCAAACGGAGTGCTACTATTACGAATAAGGTATCCACAACTAAAATGGTGCATCGATCAGCCAACAATGCTGTGTATCGAAACGGAACGTTTGTTATCAGAAAAGTGGTGGAACCCAGAGTCAAAGTGTACCATAAGTAGCCAACAATGTCGAACGTAAAATGCACGAGGGACGGGGGTTTAGGATGTTCAACTTTAGGTATAGCTGCATCCAGTGTCATCAGGCCGAAGATCCCTCTGATAAGCATGTACAAGACAGTCAGGAAAACAGCATGAACTGGAAACACAAGCCCTAGAGGTAAAAAGAAAAATGTATGCTGAGATTAGAATAATGTTACGTCACCATTCCTTGAAGGCAAGAATACACCACATCATTTATATGGAGTGACCGGGGCAAACCACCAACTTCTGTCAAATTACTGACATACTTTCCCACGATTGACGTGTATTATTTGCTTTTCACGTTGATAGGAGACAAGGGATCTTCAACGAATGTAATTCAGGGCAGGTATTATCACAGGCACACAATATTCTATTATTGTGGCCCACGGTAATTTTATTTGTCTGAATAGCTTCAATCGGACAAATAAATAAATTAAAATCATAACATTATTTTGTAAGGCGTCATGTGAAAATTTTGACACAAAATGGAGGACAATACCCATCCGTAGAGCGTGATTATTTCGTTTACTCTGTCAATTCAAGAATAGTCATGTGATGGCAAGAATTTGTCTTTTTCAGATTTTAATAATTTATCACGCTCTTTTTCTTTCTTGACTTTCAATCGCTGAGAAGATACAGTAAAAATGTTACAATGATTGAATCTCTACATGGGCGCAATCATTTTGAACAATTCACGTGCTTTATTGATTACGTTTTGAGATATCAGACCGATGTCCTCAGCTGCGATAAGACTTTAGTAATTTACAAAAAAATGTATTCATGACTGAGCAGACATTTTGAATCATCAATGAGTTTTTGGAAATTCTAAATCTACATCTGATACAGGTGTGTTTACAGTTGTTGTCATCATATGCTTTAGATCCCGCTATCACACTACTAACGTATGTATCGATAAAAATGTGCTCGCTCTACCTCACTGCCACATGTAGCAAAGGGTTTGTACAGAAATCTTGAACCACATTACTCTTAGGTTCAGTGTGGTCACAGCACTAGTATGAATGATGGTCACACGTAAACGCTGATATACGAACCCGTGTCAACTTTCCTCAGTTGGGGTTTAAACAGTAGCAACATGCCCCCCCCACCCAAGATTTAAAAAAAAATTGTCACAAAAATCTCTTTCCTAGCCTCTTTATATTTGATACACAGACACTGTCTATATCTATATTATGCATAGCATGCTTTTTATCGGACACCTGAAAGAGTTTTATACACGAATGCTTATTATAGGCCCGCGCAAGGACGTGTGTTGTTCGGTTATAGCCCTCAAAGTTTAAGCTTGTCTAGTTGTGACAGAGTTGTAAAGCGAGTGTACAGACAGCGACACATGAGTTGTTTGAAGTATGCTCTGGACTTACCCGAGATTCCGAGTAAAGTTACCACAAACCACATCAATATCGTTACCTGAGGCTGCACTGAAAACGACAGGAAAGTATTAAAAATAAGTAAAAATTTCGAGCTCAGACAAAGTGGATCACACTTAAATAAAAATTTCAAAGATAGTGCTCTGTAAAAGACTGGTATAAATATTTTCTCATGTGGAATGCTCGTCATTAAAATAAACACCGGCTCTAATGTTCGAAAATGCCTCAACCTCTGTTTTACTCCTTTCTTTACTTAATGCTTGGCTGTAACTTTTTTGTGCTCATTGGGTTATGGACTATGCCAGTGCTGTGCAAACTGTAAAAAACCCGAAACAAACTGTACAAAATCTGACAAACTGCACAAAATTCTGAACAAACTGCACAAAATTCTGAACTAAGTGTACAAAACCCTGAACAAACTGTACAAAGTTCTGAAACAAACTGTGCAAAACCCTGAACAAACTGTACAAAACCCGAACAAACTTTACAAAACACTGAACAAACTCTACAAAACCCTGAACAAACTGTACAAAACCTGAACAAACTGTACAAAATTCTGAAAAAAAGTGTATAAAACGCGGAACAAAATCCTGAACAAACTGTACAAAATTCTAAACAAACTGTACAAAAAACCCTGAAACAAACTGTACAAAACCCTTAACAAACCGTATGAAACCTGAACGAACTGTACAAAATTCTGAAAAAATGTACTAAACCCAGAACAGACTGTACAAAATTCTGAACAAAGTGTACAAAACACGGAACAAAATCCTGAATAAACTGTGCAAAATTCTAAAAAAAAAACTGTACAAAATACAATAAAAAAACTGTACAAAAAAGTCTGAACAAAGTGTACAAAACCCTAAAAAAAAAACCTGAACAAACTGTAAAAAAAATTCTGAACAAAATATACAAACCCCTGAACAAACTGTACAAAATTCTTAACAAACTGTGCAAAACCCTTGAACAAAATGTACAAAATTCTGAACAAAGTGTACCAAACCCTGAACAAACTGTACAAAATTCTGAACAAACTTGTCGAATTTTGCTACTCATCTGAAGGGGTGAAACATTTTTACCGACCGTTACACATATGGTAGTGGCCATATACAGCTGTACCTATGAGACACACACAAGCCCCTCTGATTGACAGCTCTTTTATGTCCGACATATACTATACCGGTCAGCTGATAAAGAATTTTGAAATTTTTACCGAAAGAGACCCAGCTTAAAAAGCAGACA
>NW_027018287.1:0-46173 GCF_032854445.1 Liolophura sinensis
GAATGGTGCAAACCGCGTTGCTCTCCGACCAATACTTTTGCCTTGTAGTGACAATTGAATGATCATTTATGTCATAATCACGTGCCCAGCAACGGCTCTTACTCCATGGAAACCAGGGAAATTTGCAATTTTTCAACAGCTGCCGATGCCTGGCTCAATTCCGCATCTTTTGGCACCTTATTCATGTGGGTCTGTGGTCAGTTGTACTTTTTACAGCAGACTGTATCAAGTACCTTGTGTTTTTCACGTACAAATGGTGTGGTTTTTCTACACGTAGATAAAGACATTGAGATTGTCTTGCACTTAGAAGTAAGAGGCAATTGCTGGGTGAGTTAATGGGCTTAGCCCAAAGATTTGACGTCTTCTGGGCTACCGAAGGGCACATAACTTATAGTCAAAAGTTGAATATAGTAATGACCAAGTCGCGATTGTACAGAGTACAGTGTAGCCGATTTCAATTAACAAAAAGACCAGGCAAAAATGCAAAAGTGGAAAAACTGTTCCAGTGCTGCTGTAAGAGGCTAATCCGACGTATTTGTGACGAGAAATCGAATGGTGCAAACCGTGTTGCTCTCCGACCATACTTTTGGCTGTAGTGACAATTGAATGATCATTTATGTCATAATCACGTGCCCAGCAACGGCTCTTACTCCATGGAAACCAGGGAAAATTTGCAATTTTTCAACAGCTGCCGATGCCTGGCTCAATTCCTCATCTTTTGGCACCTTACTGAAGTGGGTCAGTGTTCAGTTTGTACTTTTTACAGCAGACTGTATCAAGTACCTTGTGGTTTTCACGTACAAATGGTGTGGTTTTTCTACACGTAGATAAAGACATTGAGATTGTCTTGCACTTAGAAGTAAGGCAATTGCTGGGTGAGTTAAATGGGCTTGGCCAAAGATTTGACGTCTTCTGGGCTACCGAAGGGCACATAACTTATTAGTCAAAAGTTGAATATAGTAATGACCAGTCGCGATTGTACAGAGTGCAGTGTAGCCGATTTCAATCAACAAAAAGACCAGGCAAAAATGCAAAAGTGGAAAATCTGTTCCAGAGCTGCTGGTAAGAGGCTAATCCGACGTATTTTGTGACGACAAATCGAATGGTGCAAACCGTGTGCTCTCCGACCAATACTTTTGCCTGTAGTGACAATTGAATGATCATTTATGTCATAATCACGTGCCCAGCAACGGCTCTTACTCCATGGAAACCAGGGAAATTTGCAATTTTTCAACAGCTGCCGATGCCTGGCTCAATTCCGCATCTTTTGGCACTCTATTTATGTGGGTCTGTGGTCAGTTTTACTTTTTTACAGCAGACTGTATCAAGTACCTTGTGTTTTTCACGTACAAATGGTGTGGTTTTTCTTCACGTAGATAAAGACATTGAGATTGTCTTGCACTTAGAAGTAAGGCAATTGCTGGGTGAGTTAAATGGGCTTGGCCCAAAGATTTGACGTCTTCTGGGCTACGAAGGGCACATAACTATAGTCAAAAGTTGAATATAGTAATGACCAGTCGCGATTGTACAGAGTACAGTGTAGCCGATTTCAATTAACAAAAGACCAGGCAAAAATGCAAAAGTGGAAAAACTGTTCCAGTGCTGCTGGTAAGAGGCTAATCCGACGTATTTTGTGACGACAAATCGAATGGTGCAAACCCGCGTTGCTCTCCGACCAATACTTTTGCCTTGTAGTGACAATTGAATGATCATTTATGTCATAATCACGTGCCCAGCAACGGCTCTTACTCCATGGAAACCAGGGAAATTTGCAATTTTTCAAACAGCTGCCGATGCCTGGCTCAATTCCGCATCTTTTGGCACCTTATTCATGTGGGTCTGTGGTCAGTTGTACTTTTTACAGCAGACTGTATCAAGTACCTTGTGTTTTTTCACGTACAAATGGTGTGGTTTTCTACACGTAGATAAGACATTGAGATTGTCTTGCACTTAGAAGTAAGGCAATTGCTGGGTGAGTTAAATGGGCTTGGCCCAAAGATTTGACGTATTCTGGGCTACCGAAGGGCACATAACTTATAGTCAAAAGTTGAATATAGTAATGACCAGTCGCGATTGTACAGAGTACAGTGTAGCCGATTTCAATTAACAAAAAGACCAGGCAAAATGCAAAGTGGAAAAAACTGTTCCATTGCTGCTGGTAAGAGGCTAATCCGACGTATTTTGTGACGAGAAATCGAATGGTGCAACCGTGTTGCTCTCCGACCAATACTTTTGGCTGTAGTGACAATTGAATGATCATTTATGTCATAATCACGTGCCCAGCAACGGCTCTTACTCCATGGAAACCAGGGAAATTTGCAATTTTTCAACAGCTGCCGATGCCTGGCTCAATTCCGCATCTTTTGGCACCTTATTCATGTGGGTCTGTGGTCAGATGTACTTTTTACAGCAGACTGTATCAAGTACCTTGTGTTTTTCACGTACAAATGGTGTGGTTTTTCTACACGTAGATAAAGACATTGAGATTGTCTTGCACTTAGAAGTAAGGCAATTGCTGGGTGAGTTAAATGGGCTTAGCCAAAGATTTGACGTCTTCTGGGCTACCGAAGGGCACATAACTTATAGTCAAAAGTTGAATATAGTAATGACCAGTCGCGATTGTACAGAGTGCAGTGTAGCCGATTTCAATTAACAAAAAGACCAGGCAAAATGCAAAAGTGGAAAAACTGTTCCAGTGCTGCTGTAAGAGGGCTAATCCGACGTATTTGTGACGACAAATCGAATGGTGCAAACCGCGTTGCTCTCCGACAATACTTTTGCCTGTAGTGACAATTGAATGATCATTTATGTCATAATCACGTGCCAGCACAACGGCTCTTACTCCATGGGAAACCAGGGAAATTTGCAATTTTTCAACAGCTGCCGATGCCTGGCTCAATTCCGCATCTTTTGGCACCTTATTCATGTGGGTCTGTGGTCAGTTGTACTTTTTACAAGCAGACTGTATCAAGTACCTTGTGTTTTTCACGTACAAATGGTGTGGTTTTTCTACACGTAGATAAAGACATTGAGATTGTCTTGCACTTAGAAGTAAGGCAATTGCTGGGTGAGTTAAATGGGCTTAGCCCAAAGATTTGACGTCTTCTGGGCTACCGAAGGGCACATAACTTATAGTCCAAAAGTTGAAAATTAGTAATGACCAGTCGCGATTGTACAGAGTACAGTGTAGCCGATTTCAATTAACAAAAAGACCAGGCAAAAATGCAAAAGTGGAAAAACTGTTCCAGTGCTGCTGGTAAGAGGCTAATCCGACGTATTTTGTGACGACAAATCGAATGGTGCAAACCGCGTTGCTCTCCGACCAATACTTTGGCTGTAGTGACAATTGAATGATCATTTATGTCATAATCACGTGCCCAGCAACGGCTCTTACTCCATGGAAACCAGGGAAATTTGCAATTTTTCAACAGCTGCCGATGCCTGGCTCAATTCCGCATCTTTTGGCACCTTATTCATGTGGGTCTGTGGTCAGTTGTACTTTTTACAGCAGACTGTATCAAGTACCTTGTGTTTTTCACGTACAAATGGTGTGGTTTTTCTACACGTAGATAAAGACATTGAGATTGTCTTGCACTTAGAAGTAAGGCAATTGCTGGGTGAGTTAAATAGGCTTAGCCCAAAGATTTGACGTCTTCTGGGCTACCGATGGGCACATAACTTATAGTCAAAAGTTGAATATAGTAATGACCAGTCGCGATTGTACAGAGTACAGTGTAGCCGATTTCAATTAACAAAAAGACCAGGCAAAAATGCAAAAGTGGAAAAACTGTTCCAGTGCTGCTGGTAAGAGGCTAATCCGACGTATTTTGTGACGACAAATCGAATGGTGCAAACCGTGTTGCTCTCCGACCAATACTTTTGGCTGTAGTGAGAATTGAATGATCATTTATGTCATAATCACGTGCCCAGCAACGGCTCTTACTCCATGGAAACCAGGGAAATTTGCAATTTTTCAACAGCTGCCGATGCCTGGCTCAATTCCTCATCTTTTGGCACCTTACTGAAGTGGGTCAGTGTTCAGTTGTACTTTTTACAGCAGACTGTATCAAGTACCTTGTGGTTTTCACGTACAAATGGTGTGGTTTTTCTACACGTAGATAAAGACATTGAGATTGTCTTGCACTTAGAAGTAAGGCAATTGCTGGGTGAGTTAAATGGGCTTAGCCCAAAGATTTGACGTCTTCTGGGCTACCGAAGGGCACATAACTTATAGTCAAAAGTTGAATATAGTAATGACCAGTCGCGATTGTACAGAGTACAGTGTAGCCGATTTCAATTAACAAAAAGACCAGGCAAAAATGCAAAAGTGGAAAAACTGTTCCAGTGCTGCTGGTAAGAGGCTAATCCGACGTATTTTGTGACGACAAATCGAATGGTGCAAACCGCGTTGCTCTCCGACCAATACTTTTGCCTGTAGTGACAATTGAATGATCATTTATGTCATAATCACGTGCCCAGCAACGGCTCTTGCTCCATGGAAACCAGGGAAATTTGCAATTTTTCAACAGCTGCCGATGCCTGGCTCAATTCCGCATCTTTTGGCACCTTATTCATGTGGGTCTGTGGTCAGTTGTACTTTTTACAGCAGACTGTATCAAGTACCTTGTGTTTTTCACGTACAAATGGTGTGGTTTTTCTACACGTAGATAAAGACATTGAGATTGTCTTGCACTTAGAAGTAAGGCAATTGCTGGGTGAGTTAAATGGGCTTAGCCCAAAGATTTGACGTCTTCTGGGCTACCGAAGGGCACATAACTTATAGTCAAAAGTTGAATATAGTAATGACCAGTCGCGATTGTACAGAGTGCAGTGTAGCCGATTTCAATTAACAAAAAGACCTGGCAAAAATGCAAAAGTGGAAAAACTGTTCCAGTGCTGCTGGTAAGAGGCTAATCCGACGTATTTTGTGACGAGAAATCCAATGGTGCAAACCGTGTTGCTCTCCGACCAATACTTTTGGCTGTAGTGACAATTGAATGATCATTTATGTCATAATCACGTGCCCAGCAACGGCTCTTACTCCATGGAAACCAGGGAAATTTGCAATTTTTCAACAGCTGCCGATGCCTGGCTCAATTCCGCATCTTTTGGCACCTTATTCATGTGGGTCTGTGGTCAGTTGTACTTTTTACAGCAGACTGTATCAAGTACCTTGTGTTTTTCACGTACAAATGGTGTGGTTTTTCTACACGTAGATAAAGACATTGAGATTGTCTTGCACTTAGAAGTAAGGCAATTGCTGGGTGAGTTAAATGGGCTTAGCCCAAAGATTTGACGTCTTCTGGGCTACCGAAGGGCACATAATTTATAGTCAAAAGTTGAATGTAGTAATGACCAGTCGCGATTGTACAGAGTACAGTGTAGCCGATTTCAATTAACAAAAAGACCAGGCAAAAATGCAAAAGTGGAAAAACTGTTCCAGTGCTGCTGGTAAGAGGCTAATCCGACGTATTTTGTGACGAGAAATCGAATGGTGCAAACCGTGTTGCTCTCCGACCAATACTTTTGGCTGTAGTGACAATTGAATGATCATTTATGTCATAATCACGTGCCCAGCAACGGCTCTTACTCCATGGAAACCAGGGAAATTTTGCAATTTTTCAACAGCTGCCGATGCCTGGCTCAATTCCTCATCTTTTGGCACCTTACTGAAGTGGGTCAGTGTTCAGTTGTACTTTTTACAGCAGACTGTATCAAGTACCTTGTGGTTTTCACGTACAAATGGTGTGGTTTTTCTACACGTAGATAAAGACATTGAGATTGTCTTGCACTTAGAAGTAAGGCAATTGCTGGGTGAGTTAAATGGGCTTGGCCCAAAGATTTGACGTCTTCTGGGCTACCGAAGGGCACATAACTTATAGTCAAAAGTTGAATATAGTAATGACCAGTCGCGATTGTACAGAGTGCAGTGTAGCCGATTTCAATCAACAAAAAGACCAGGCAAAAATGCAAAAGTGGAAAATCTGTTCCAGAGCTGCTGGTAAGAGGCTAATCCGACGTATTTTGTGACGACAAATCGAATGGTGCAAACCGTGTTGCTCTCCGACCAATACTTTTGCCTGTAGTGACAATTGAATGATCATTTATGTCATAATCACGTGCCCAGCAACGGCTCTTACTCCATGGAAACCAGGGAAATTTGCAATTTTTCAACAGCTGCCGATGCCTGGCTCAATTCCGCATCTTTTGGCACTCTATTTATGTGGGTCTGTGGTCAGTTTTACTTTTTACAGCAGACTGTATCAAGTACCTTGTGTTTTTCACGTACAAATGGTGTGGTTTTTCTTCACGTAGATAAAGACATTGAGATTGTCTTGCACTTAGAAGTAAGGCAATTGCTGGGTGAGTTAAATGGGCTTGGCCCAAAGATTTGACGTCTTCTGGGCTACCGAAGGGCACATAACTTATAGTCAAAAGTTGAATATAGTAATGACCAGTCGCGATTGTACAGAGTACAGTGTAGCCGATTTCAATTAACAAAAAGACCAGGCAAAAATGCAAAAGTGGAAAAACTGTTCCAGTGCTGCTGGTAAGAGGCTAATCCGACGTATTTTGTGACGACAAATCGAATGGTGCAAACCGCGTTGCTCTCCGACCAATACTTTTGCCTGTAGTGACAATTGAATGATCATTTATGTCATAATCACGTGCCCAGCAACGGCTCTTACTCCATGGAAACCAGGGAAATTTGCAATTTTTCAACAGCTGCCGATGCCTGGCTCAATTCCGCATCTTTTGGCACCTTATTCATGTGGGTCTGTGGTCAGTTGTACTTTTTACAGCAGACTGTATCAAGTACCTTGTGTTTTTCACGTACAAATGGTGTGGTTTTTCTACACGTAGATAAAGACATTGAGATTGTCTTGCACTTAGAAGTAAGGCAATTGCTGGGTGAGTTAAATGGGCTTGGCCCAAAGATTTGACGTCTTCTGGGCTACCGAAGGGCACATAACTTATAGTCAAAAGTTGAATATAGTAATGACCAGTCGCGATTGTACAGAGTACAGTGTAGCCGATTTCAATTAACAAAAAGACCAGGCAAAAATGCAAAAGTGGAAAAACTGTTCCAGTGCTGCTGGTAAGAGGCTAATCCGACGTATTTTGTGACGAGAAATCGAATGGTGCAAACCGTGTTGCTCTCCGACCAATACTTTTGGCTGTAGTGACAATTGAATGATCATTTATGTCATAATCACGTGCCCAGCAACGGCTCTTACTCCATGGAAACCAGGGAAATTTGCAATTTTTCAACAGCTGCCGATGCCTGGCTCAATTCCGCATCTTTTGGCACCTTATTCATGTGGGTCTGTGGTCAGATGTACTTTTTACAGCAGACTGTATCAAGTACCTTGTGTTTTTCACGTACAAATGGTGTGGTTTTTCTACACGTAGATAAAGACATTGAGATTGTCTTGCACTTAGAAGTAAGGCAATTGCTGGGTGAGTTAAATGGGCTTAGCCCAAAGATTTGACGTCTTCTGGGCTACCGAAGGGCACATAACTTATAGTCAAAAGTTGAATATAGTAATGACCAGTCGCGATTGTACAGAGTGCAGTGTAGCCGATTTCAATTAACAAAAAGACCAGGCAAAAATGCAAAAGTGGAAAAACTGTTCCAGTGCTGCTGGTAAGAGGCTAATCCGACGTATTTTGTGACGACAAATCGAATGGTGCAAACCGCGTTGCTCTCCGACCAATACTTTTGCCTGTAGTGACAATTGAATGATCATTTATGTCATAATCACGTGCCCAGCAACGGCTCTTACTCCATGGAAACCAGGGAAATTTGCAATTTTTCAACAGCTGCCGATGCCTGGCTCAATTCCGCATCTTTTGGCACCTTATTCATGTGGGTCTGTGGTCAGTTGTACTTTTTACAGCAGACTGTATCAAGTACCTTGTGTTTTTCACGTACAAATGGTGTGGTTTTTCTACACGTAGATAAAGACATTGAGATTGTCTTGCACTTAGAAGTAAGGCAATTGCTGGGTGAGTTAAATGGGCTTAGCCCAAAGATTTGACGTCTTCTGGGCTACCGAAGGGCACATAACTTATAGTCAAAAGTTGAAATTAGTAATGACCAGTCGCGATTGTACAGAGTACAGTGTAGCCGATTTCAATTAACAAAAAGACCAGGCAAAAATGCAAAAGTGGAAAAACTGTTCCAGTGCTGCTGGTAAGAGGCTAATCCGACGTATTTTGTGACGACAAATCGAATGGTGCAAACCGCGTTGCTCTCCGACCAATACTTTTGGCTGTAGTGACAATTGAATGATCATTTATGTCATAATCACGTGCCCAGCAACGGCTCTTACTCCATGGAAACCAGGGAAATTTGCAATTTTTCAACAGCTGCCGATGCCTGGCTCAATTCCGCATCTTTTGGCACCTTATTCATGTGGGTCTGTGGTCAGTTGTACTTTTTACAGCAGACTGTATCAAGTACCTTGTGTTTTTCACGTACAAATGGTGTGGTTTTTCTACACGTAGATAAAGACATTGAGATTGTCTTGCACTTAGAAGTAAGGCAATTGCTGGGTGAGTTAAATAGGCTTAGCCCAAAGATTTGACGTCTTCTGGGCTACCGATGGGCACATAACTTATAGTCAAAAGTTGAATATAGTAATGACCAGTCGCGATTGTACAGAGTACAGTGTAGCCGATTTCAATTAACAAAAAGACGAAGCAAAAATGCAAAAGTGGAAAAACTGTTCCAGGCTGCTGGTAAGAGGCTAATCCGACGTATTTTGTGACGACAAATCGAATGGTGCAAACCGCGTTGCTCTCCGACCAATACTTTTGCCTGTAGTGACAATTGAATGATCATTTATGTCATAATCACGTGCCCAGCAACGGCTCTTACTCCATGGAAACCAGGGAAATTGCAATTTTTCAACAGCTGCCGATGCCTGGCTCAATTCCTCATCTTTTGGCACCTTACTGAAGTGGGTCAGTGTTCAGTTGTACTTTTTACAGCAGACTGTATCAAGTACCTTGTGGTTTTCACGTACAAATGGTGTGGTTTTTCTACACGTAGATAAAGACATTGAGATTGTCTTGCACTTAGAAGTAAGGCAATTGCTGGGTGAGTTAAATGGGCTTGGCCTAAAGATGTTGACGTCTTCTGGGCTACCGAAGGGCACATAACTTATAGTCAAAAGTTGAATATAGTAATGACCAGTCGCGATTGTACAGAGTGCAGTGTAGCCGATTTCAATTAACAAAAAGACCAGACAAAAATGCAAAAGTGGAAAAACTGTTCCAGTGCTGCTGGTAAGAGGCTAATCCGACGTATTTTGTGACGACAAATCGAATGGTGCAAACCGCGTTGCTCTCCGACCAATACTTTTGCCTGTAGTGACAATTGAATGATCATTTATGTCATAATCACGTGCCCAGCAACGGCTCTTACTCCATGGAAACCAGGGAAATTTGCAATTTTTCAACAGCTGCCGATGCCTGGCTCAATTCCGCATCTTTTGGCACCTTATTCATGTGGGTCTGTGGTCAGTTGTACTTTTTACAGCAGACTGTATCAAGTACCTTGTGGTTTTCACGTACAAATGGTGTGGTTTTTCTACACGTAGATAAAGACATTGAGATTGTCTTGCACTTAGAAGTAAGGCAATTGCTGGGTGAGTTAAATGGGCTTAGCCCAAAGATTTGACGTCTTCTGGGCTACCGAAGGGCACATAACTTATAGTCAAAAGTTGAATATAGTAATGACCAGTCGCGATTGTACAGAGTACAGTGTAGCCGATTTCAATTAACAAAAAGACCAGGCAAAAATGCAAAAGTGGAAAAAACTGTTCCAGTGCTGCTGGTAAGAGGCTAATCCGACGTATTTTGTGACGACAAATCGAATGGTGCAAACCGTGTTGCTCTCCGACCAATACTTTTGGCTGTAGTGACAATTGAATGATCATTTATGTCATAATCACGTGCCCAGCAACGGCTCTTACTCCATGGAAACCAGGGAAATTTGCAATTTTTCAACAGCTGCCGATGCCTGGCTCAATTCCTCATCTTTTGGCACCTTACTGAAGTGGGGTCAGTGTTCAGTTGTACTTTTTACAGCAGACTGTATCAAGTACCTTGTGGTTTTCACGTACAAATGGTGTGGTTTTTCTACACGTAGATAAAGACATTGAGATTGTCTTGCACTTAGAAGTAAGGCAATTGCTGGGTGAGTTAAATGGGCTTAGCCCAAAGATTTGACGTCTTCTGGGCTACCGAAGGGCACATAACTTATAGTCAAAAGTTGAATATAGTAATGACCAGTCGCGATTGTACAGAGTACAGTGTAGCCGATTTCAATTAACAAAAAGACAGGCAAAAATGCAAAAGTGGAAAAAACTGTTCAGTGCTGCTGGTAAGAGGCTAATCCGACGTAATTTTGTGACGACAAATCGAATGGTGCAAACCGTGTTGCTCTCCGACCAATACTTTTGGCTGTAGTGACAATTGAATGATCATTTATGTCATAATCACGTGCCCAGCAACGGCTCTTACTTCATGGAAACCAGGGAAATTTGCAATTTTTCAACAGCTGCCGATGCCTGGCTCAATTCCTCATCTTTTGGCACCTTACTGAAGTGGGTCAGTGTTCAGTTGTACTTTTTACAGCAGACTGTATCAAGTACCTTGTGGTTTTCACGTACAAATGGTGTGGTTTTTCTACACGTAGATAAAGACATTGAGATTGTCTTGCACTTAGAAGTAAGGCAATTGCTGGGTGAGTAAAATGGGCTTAGCCCAAAGATTTGACGTCTTCTGGGCTACCGAAGGGCACATAACTTATAGTCAAAAGTTGAATATAGTAATGACCAGTCGCGATTGTACAGAGTGCAGTGTAGCCGATTTCAATTAACAAAAAGACCAGGCAAAAATGCAAAAGTGAAAATCTGTTCCAGTGCTGCTGGTAAGAGGCTAATCCGACGTATTTTGTGACGACAAATCGAATGGTGCAAACCGCGTTGCTCTCCGACCAATACTTTTGCCTGTAGTGACAATTGAATGATCATTTATGTCATAATCACGTGCCCAGCAACGGCTCTTACTCCATGGAAACCAGGGAAATTTGCAATTTTTCAACAGCTGCCGATGCCTGGCTCAATTCCGCATCTTTTGGCACCTTACTGAAGTGGGTCAGTGTTCAGTTGTACTTTTTACAGCAGACTGTATCAAGTACCTTGTGGTTTTCACGTACAAATGGTGTGGTTTTTCTACACGTAGATAAAGACATTGAGATTGTCTTGCACTTAGAAGTAAGGCAATTGCTGGGTGAGTTAAATGGGCTTAGCCCAAAGATTTGACGTCTTCTGGGCTACCGAAGGGCACATAACTTATAGTCAAAAGTTGAATATAGTAATGACCAGTCGCGATTGTACAGAGTGCAGTGTAGCCGATTTCAATTAACAAAAAGACCAGGCAAAAATGCAAAAGTGGAAAAACTGTTCCAGTGCTGCTGGTAAGAGGCTAATCCGACGTATTTTGTGACGACAAATCGAATGGTGCAAACCGCGTTGCTCTCCGACCAATACTTTTGCCTGTAGTGACAATTGAATGATCATTTATGTCATAATCACGTGCCCAGCAACGGCTCTTACTCCATGGAAACCAGGGAAATTTGCAATTTTTCAACAGCTGCCGATGCCTGGCTCAATTCCGCATCTTTTGGCACCTTATTCATGTGGGTCTGTGGTCAGTTGTACTTTTTACAGCAGACTGTATCAAGTACCTTGTGGTTTTCACGTACAAATGGTGTGGTTTTTCTACACGTAGATAAAGACATTGAGATTGTCTTGCACTTAGAAGTAAGGCAATTGCTGGGTGAGTTAAATGGGCTTGGCCCAAAGATTTGACGTCTTCTGGGCTACCGAAGGGCACATAACTTATAGTCAAAAGTTGAATATAGTAATGACCAGTCGCGATTGTACAGAGTACAGTGTAGCCGATTTCAATTAACAAAAAGACCAGGCAAAAATGCAAAAGTGGAAAAACTGTTCCAGTGCTGCTGGTAAGAGGCTAATCCGACGTATTTTGTGACGACAAATCGAATGGTGCAAACCGTGTTGCTCTCCGACCAATACTTTTGGCTGTAGTGACAATTGAATGATCATTTATGTCATAATCACGTGCCCAGCAACGGCTCTTACTTCATGGAAACCAGGGAAATTTGCAATTTTTCAACAGCTGCCGATGCCTGGCTCAATTCCTCATCTTTTGGCACCTTACTGAAGTGGGTCAGTGTTCAGTTGTACTTTTTACAGCAGACTGTATCAAGTACCTTGTGGTTTTCACGTACAAATGGTGTGGTTTTTCTACACGTAGATAAAGACATTGAGATTGTCTTGCACTTAGAAGTAAGGCAATTGCTGGGTGAGTTAAATGGGCTTGGCCCAAAGATTTGACGTCTTCTGGGCTACCGAAGGGCACATAACTTATAGTCAAAAGTTGAATATAGTAATGACCAGTCGCGATTGTACAGAGTGCAGTGTAGCCGATTTCAATTAACAAAAAGACCAGGCAAAAATGCAAAAGTGGAAAAACTGTTCCAGTGCTGCTGGTAAGAGGCTAATCCGACGTATTTTGTGACGACAAATCGAATGGTGCAAACCGCGTTGCTCTCCGACCAATACTTTTGCCTGTAGTGACAATTGAATGATCATTTATGTCATAATCACGTGCCCAGCAACGGCTCTTACTCCATGGAAACCAGGGAAATTTGCAATTTTTCAACAGCTGCCGATGCCTGGCTCAATTCCGCATCTTTTGGCACCTTATTCATGTGGGTCAGTGTTCAGTTGTACTTTTTACAGCAGACTGTATCACATACCTTGTGGTTTTCACGTACAAATGGTGTGGTTTTTCTACACGTAGATAAAGACATTGAGATTGTCTTGCACTTAGAAGTAAGGCAATTGCTGGGTGAGTTAAATGGGCTTAGCCCAAAGATTTGACGTCTTCTGGGTTACCGAAGGGCACATAACTTATAGTCAAAAGTTGAATATAGTAATGACCAGTCGCGATTGTACAGAGTACAGTGTAGCCGATTTCAATTAACAAAAAGACCAGGCAAAAATGCAAAAGTGGAAAAACTGTTCCAGTGCTGCTGGTAAGAGGCTAATCCGACGTATTTTGTGACGAGAAATCGAATGGTGCAAACCGTGTTGCTCTCCGACCAATACTTTTGGCTGTAGTGACAATTGAATGATCATTTATGTCATAATCACGTGCCCAGCAACGGCTCTTACTCCATGGAAACCAGGGAAATTTGCAATTTTTCAACAGCTGCCGATGCCTGGCTCAATTCCTCATCTTTTGGCACCTTACTGAAGTGGGTCAGTGTTCAGTTGTACTTTTTACAGCAGACTGTATCAAGTACCTTGTGGTTTTCACGTACAAATGGTGTGGTTTTTCTACACGTAGATAAAGACATTGAGATTGTCTTGCACTTAGAAGTAAGGCAATTGCTGGGTGAGTAAAATGGGCTTAGCCCAAAGATTTGACGTCTTCTGGGCTACCGAAGGGCACATAACTTATAGTCAAAAGTTGAATATAGTAATGACCAGTCGCGATTGTACAGAGTGCAGTGTAGCCGATTTCAATTAACAAAAAGACCAGGCAAAAATGCAAAAGTGGAAAAACTGTTCCAGTGCTGCTGGTAAGAGGCTAATCCGACGTATTTTGTGACGACAAATCGAATGGTGCAAACCGCGTTGCTCTCCGACCAATACTTTTGCCTGTAGTGACAATTGAATGATCATTTATGTCATAATCACGTGCCCAGCAACGGCTCTTACTCCATGGAAACCAGGGAAATTTGCAATTTTTCAACAGCTGCCGATGCCTGGCTCAATTCCGCATCTTTTGGCACCTTACTGAAGTGGGTCAGTGTTCAGTTGTACTTTTTACAGCAGACTGTATCAAGTACCTTGTGGTTTTCACGTACAAATGGTGTGGTTTTTCTACACGTAGATAAAGACATTGAGATTGTCTTGCACTTAGAAGTAAGGCAATTGCTGGGTGAGTTAAATGGGCTTGGCCCAAAGATTTGACGTCTTCTGGGCTACCGAAGGGCACATAACTTATAGTCAAAAGTTGAATATAGTAATGACCAGTCGCGATTGTACAGAGTGCAGTGTAGCCGATTTCAATTAACAAAAAGACCAGGCAAAAATGCAAAAGTGGAAAAACTGTTCCAGTGCTGCTGGTAAGAGGCTAATCCGACGTATTTTGTGACGACAAATCGAATGGTGCAAACCGCGTTGCTCTCCGACCAATACTTTTGCCTGTAGTGACAATTGAATGATCATTTATGTCATAATCACGTGCCCAGCAACGGCTCTTACTCCATGGAAACCAGGGAAATTTGCAATTTTTCAACAGCTGCCGATGCCTGGCTCAATTCCGCATCTTTTGGCACCTTATTCATGTGGGTCTGTGGTCAGTTGTACTTTTTACAGCAGACTGTATCAAGTACCTTGTGGTTTTCACGTACAAATGGTGTGGTTTTTCTACATGTAGATAAAGACATTGAGATTGTCTTGCACTTAGAAGTAAGGCAATTGCTGGGTGAGTTAAATGGGCTTAGCCCAAAGATTTGACGTCTTCTGGGCTACCGAAGGGCACATAACTTATAGTCAAAAGTTGAATATAGTAATGACCAGTCGCGATTGTACAGAGTACAGTGTAGCCGATTTCAATTAACAAAAAGACCAGGCAAAAATGCAAAAGTGGAAAAACTGTTCCAGTGCTGCTGGTAAGAGGCTAATCCGACGTATTTTGTGACGAGAAATCGAATGGTGCAAACCGTGTTGCTCTCCGACCAATACTTTTGGCTGTAGTGACAATTGAATGATCATTTATGTCATAATCACGTGCCCAGCAACGGCTCTTACTCCATGGAAACCAGGGAAATTTGCAATTTTTCAACAGCTGCCGATGCCTGGCTCAATTCCTCATCTTTTGGCACCTTACTGAAGTGGGTCAGTGTTCAGTTGTACTTTTTACAGCAGACTGTATCAAGTACCTTGTGGTTTTCACGTACAAATGGTGTGGTTTTTCTACACGTAGATAAAGACATTGAGATTGTCTTGCACTTAGAAGTAAGGCAATTGCTGGGTGAGTTAAATGGGCTTGGCCCAAAGATTTGACGTCTTCTGGGCTACCGCAGGGCACATAACTTATAGTCAAAAGTTGAATATAGTAATGACCAGTCGCGATTGTACAGAGTGCAGTGTAGCCGATTTCAATTAGCAAAAAGACCAGGCAAAAATGCAAAAGTGGAAAATCTGTTCCAGTGCTGCTGGTAAGAGGCTAATCCGACGTATTTTGTGACGACAAATCGAATGGTGCAAACCGCGTTGCTCTCCGACCAATACTTTTGCCTGTAGTGACAATTGAATGATCATTTATGTCATAATCACGTGCCCAGCAACGGCTCTTACTCCATGGAAACCAGGGAAATTTGCAATTTTTCAACAGCTGCCGATGCCTGGCTCAATTCCTCATCTTTTGGCACCTTACTGAAGTGGGTCAGTGTTCAGTTGTACTTTTTACAGCAGACTGTATCAAGTACCTTGTGGTTTTCACGTACAAATGGTGTGGTTTTTCTACACGTAGATAAAGACATTGAGATTGTCTTGCACTTAGAAGTAAGGCAATTGCTGGGTGAGTTAAATGGGCTTAGCCCAAAGATTTGACGTCTTCTGGGCTACCGAAGGGCACATAACTTATAGTCAAAAGTTGAATATAGTAATGACCAGTCGCGATTGTACAGAGTGCAGTGTAGCCGATTTCAATTAACAAAAAGACCAGGCAAAAATGCAAAAGTGGAAAAACTGTTCCAGTGCTGCTGGTAAGAGGCTAATCCGACGTATTTTGTGACGACAAATCAAAAGGTGCAAACCGCGTTGCTCTCCGACCAATACTTTTGCCTGTAGTGACAATTGAATGATCATTTATGTCATAATCACGTGCCCAGCAACGGCTCTTACTCCATGGAAACCAGGGAAATTTGCAATTTTTCAACAGCTGCCGATGCCTGGCTCAATTCCGCATCTTTTGGCACCTTATTCATGTGGGTCAGTGTTCAGTTGTACTTTTTACAGCAGACTGTATCACATACCTTGTGGTTTTCACGTACAAATGGTGTGGTTTTTCTACACGTAGATAAAGACATTGAGATTGTCTTGCACTTAGAAGTAAGGCAATTGCTGGGTGAGTTAAATGGGCTTAGCCCAAAGATTTGACGTCTTCTGGGTTACCGAAGGGCACATAACTTATAGTCAAAAGTTGAATATAGTAATGACCAGTCGCGATTGTACAGAGTACAGTGTAGCCGATTTCAATTAACAAAAACACCAGGCAAAAATGCAAAAGTGGAAAAACTGTTCCAGTGCTGCTGGTAAGAGGCTAATCCGACGTATTTTGTGACGACAAATCGAATGGTGCAAACCGTGTTGCTCTCCGACCAATACTTTTGGCTGTAGTGACAATTGAATGATCATTTATGTCATAATCACGTGCCCAGCAACGGCTCTTACTCCATGGAAACCAGGGAAATTTGCAATTTTTCAACAGCTGCCGATGCCTGGCTCAATTCCTCATCTTTTGGCACCTTACTGAAGTGGGTCAGTGTTCAGTTGTACTTTTTACAGCAGACTGTATCAAGTACCTTGTGGTTTTCACGTACAAATGGTGTGGTTTTTCTACACGTAGATAAAGACATTGAGATTGTCTTGCACTTAGAAGTAAGGCAATTGCTGGGTGAGTAAAATGGGCTTAGCCCAAAGATTTGACGTCTTCTGGGCTACCGAAGGGCACATAACTTATAGTCAAAAGTTGAATATAGTAATGACCAGTCGCGATTGTACAGAGTGCAGTGTAGCCGATTTCAATTAACAAAAAGACCAGGCAAAAATGCAAAAGTGGAAAAACTGTTCCAGTGCTGCTGGTAAGAGGCTAATCCGACGTATTTTGTGACGACAAATCGAATGGTGCAAACCGCGTTGTTCTCCTACCAATACTTTTGCCTGTAGTGACAATTGAATGATCATTTATGTCATAATCACGTGCCCAGTAACGGCTCTTACTCCATGGAAACCAGGGAAATTTGCAATTTTTCAACAGCTGCCGATGCCTGGCTCAATTCCCCATCTTTTGGCACCTTATTCATGTGGGTCAGTGTTCAGTTGTACTTTTTACAGCAGACTGTATCACATAACTTGTGGTTTTTACGTACAAATGGTGTGGTTTTTCTACACGTAGATAAAGACATTGAGATTGTCTTGCACTTAGAAGTAAGGCAATTGCTGGGTGAGTTAAATGGGCTTAGCCGAAAGATTTGACGTCTTCTGGGCTACCGAAGGGCACATAACTTATAGTCAAAAGTTGAATATAGTAATGACCAGTCGCGATTGTACAGAGTGCAGTGTAGCCGATTTCAATTAACAAAAAGACCAGGCAAAAATGCAAAAGTGGAAAATCTGTTCCAGTGCTGCTGGTAAGAGGCTAATCCGACGTATTTTGTGACGACAAATCGAATGGTGCAAACCGCGTTGCTCTCCGACCAATACTTTTGCCTGTAATGACAATTGAATTATCATTTATGTCATAATCACGTGCCCAGCAACGGCTCTTACTCCATGGAAACCAGGGAAATTTGCAATTTTTCAACAGCTGCCGATGCCTGGCTCAATTCCTCATCTTTTGGCACCTTACTGAAGTGGGTCAGTGTTCAGTTGTACTTTTTACAGCAGACTGTATCAAGTACCTTGTGGTTTTCACGTACAAATGGTGTGGTTTTTCTACACGTAGATAAAGACATTGAGATTGTCTTGCACTTAGAAGTAAGGCAATTGCTGGGTGAGTTAAATGGGCTTAGCCCAAAGATTTGACGTCTTCTGGGCTACCGAAGGGCACATAACTTATAGTCAAAAGTTGAATATAGTAATGACCAGTCGCGATTGTACAGAGTGCAGTGTAGCCGATTTCAATTAACAAAAAGACCAGGCAAAAATGCAAAAGTGGAAAATCTGTTCCAGTGCTGCTGGTAAGAGGCAAATCCGACGTATTTTGTGACGACAAATCGAATGGTGCAAACCGCGTTCCTCTCCGACCAATACTTTTGCCTGTAGTGACAATTGAATGATCATTTATGTCATAATCACGTGCCCAGCAACGGCTCTTACTCCATGGAAACCAGGGAAATTTGCAATTTTTCAACAGCTGCCGATGCCTGGCTCAATTCCCCATCTTTTGGCACCTTATTCATGTGGGTCAGTGTTCAGTTGTACTTTTTACAGCAGACTGTATCACATACCTTGTGGTTTTCACGTACAAATGGTGTGGTTTTTCTACACGTAGATAAAGACATTGAGATTGTCTTGCACTTAGAAGTAAGGCAATTGCTGGGTGAGTTAAATGGGCTTAGCCCAAAGATTTGACGTCTTCTGGGCTACCGAAGGGCACATAACTTATAGTCAAAAGTTGAATATAGTAATGACCAGTCGCGATTGTACAGAGTGCAGTGTAGCCGATTTCAATTAACAAAAAGACCAGGCAAAAATGCAAAAGTGGAAAATCTGTTCCAGTGCTGCTGGTAAGAGGCTAATCCGACGTATTTTGTGACGACAAATCGAATGGTGCAAACCGCGTTGCTCTCCGACCAATACTTTTGCCTGTAGTGACAATTGAATGATCATTTATGTCATAATCACGTGCCCAGCAACGGCTCTTACTCCATGGAAACCAGGGAAATTTGCAATTTTTCAACAGCTGCCGATGCCTGGCTCAATTCCTCATCTTTTGGGACCTTACTGAAGTGGGTCAGTGTTCAGTTGTACTTTTTACAGCAGACTGTATCAAGTACCTTGTGGTTTTCACGTACAAATGGTGTGGTTTTTCTACACGTTGATAAAGACATTGAGATTGTCTTGGACTTAGAAGTAAGGCAATTGCTGGGTGAGTTAAATGGGCTTAGCCCAAAGATTTGACGTCTTCTGGGCTACCGAAGGGCACATAACTTATAGTCAAAAGTTGAATATAGTAATGACCAGTCGCGATTGTACAGAGTGCAGTGTAGCCGATTTCAATTAACAAAAAGACCAGGCAAAAATGCAAAAGTGGAAAATCTGTTCCAGTGCTGCTGGTAAGAGGCTAATCCGACGTATTTTGTGACGACAAATCGAATGGTGCAAACCGCGTTGCTCTCCGACCAATACTTTTGCCTGTAGTGACAATTGAATGATCATTTATGTCATAATCACGTGCCCAGCAACGGCTCTTACTCCATGGAAACCAGGGAAATTTGCAATTTTTCAACAGCTGCCGATGCCTGGCTCAATTCCTCATCTTTTGGCACCTTACTGAAGTGGGTCAGTGTTCAGTTGTACTTTTTACAGCAGACTGTATCAAGTACCTTGTGGTTTTCACGTACAAATGGTGTGGTTTTTCTACACGTAGATAAAGACATTGAGATTGTCTTGAACTTAGAAGTAAGGCAATTGCTGGGTGAGTTAAATGGGCTTAGCCCAAAGATTTGACGTCTTCTGGGCTACCGAAGGGCACATAACTTATAGTCAAAAGTTGAATATAGTAATGACCAGTCGCGATTGTACAGAGTGCAGTGTAGCCGATTTCAATTAACAAAAAGACCAGGCAAAAATGCAAAAGTGGAAAATCTGTTCCAGTGCTGCTGGTAAGAGGCTAATCCGACGTATTTTGTGACGACAAATCGAATGGTGCAAACCGCGTTGCTCTCCGACCAATACTTTTGCCTGTAGTGACAATTGAATGATCATTTATGTCATAATCACGTGCCCAGCAACGGCTCTTACTCCATGGAAACCAGGGAAATTTGCAATTTTTCAACAGCTGCCGATGCCTGGCTCAATTCCTCATCTTTTGGCACCTTACTGAAGTGGGTCAGTGTTCAGTTGTACTTTTTACAGCAGACTGTATCAAGTACCTTGTGGTTTTCACGTACAAATGGTGTGGTTTTTCTACACGTAGATAAAGACATTGAGATTGTCTTGCACTTAGAAGTAAGGCAATTGCTGGGTGAGTTAAATGGGCTTAGCCCAAAGATTTGACGTCTTCTGGGCTACCGAAGGGCACATAACTTATAGTCAAAAGTTGAATATAGTAATGACCAGTCGCGATTGTACAGAGTGCAGTGTAGCCGATTTCAATTAACAAAAAGACCAGGCAAAAATGCAAAAGTGGAAAATCTGTTCCAGTGCTGCTGGTAAGAGGCTAATCCGACGTATTTTGTGACGACAAATCGAATGGTGCAAACCGCGTTCCTCTCCGACCAATACTTTTGCCTGTAGTGACAATTGAATGATCATTTATGTCATAATCACGTGCCCAGCAACGGCTCTTACTCCATGGAAACCAGGGAAATTTGCAATTTTTCAACAGCTGCCGATGCCTGGCTCAATTCCCCATCTTTTGGCACCCTATTCATGTGGGTCAGTGTTCAGTTGTACTTTTTACAGCAGACTGTATCACATACCTTGTGGTTTTCACGTACAAATGGTGTGGTTTTTCTACATGTAGATAAAGACATTGAGATTGTCTTGCACTTAGAAGTAAGGCAATTGCTGGGTGAGTTAAATGGGCTTAGCCCAAAGATTTGACGTCTTCTGGGCTACCGAAGGGCACATAACTTATAGTCAAAAGTTGAATATAGTAATGACCAGTCGCGATTGTACAGAGTGCAGTGTAGCCGATTTCAATTAACAAAAGACCAGGCAAAAATGCAAAAGTGGAAAATCTGTTCCAGTGCTGCTGGTAAGAGGCTAATCCGACGTATTTTGTGACGACAAATCGAATGGTGCAAACCGCGTTGCTCTCCGACCAATACTTTTGCCTGTAGTGACAATTGAATGATCATTTATGTCATAATCACGTGCCCAGCAACGGCTCTTACTCCATGGAAACCAGGGAAATTTGCAATTTTTCAACAGCTGCCGATGCCTGGCTCAATTCCTCATCTTTTGGCACCTTACTGAAGTGGGTCAGTGTTCAGTTGTACTTTTTACAGCAGACTGTATCAAGTACCTTGTGGTTTTCACGTACAAATGGTGTGGTTTTTCTACACGTAGATAAAGACATTGAGATTGTCTTGCACTTAGAAGTAAGGCAATTGCTGGGTGAGTTAAATGGGCTTAGCCCAAAGATTTGACGTCTTCTGGGCTACCGAAGGGCACATAACTTATAGTCAAAAGTTGAATATAGTAATGACCAGTCGCGATTGTACAGAGTACAGTGTAGCCGATTTCAATTAACAAAAAGACCAGGCAAAAATGCAAAAGTGGAAAAACTGTTCCAGTGCTGCTGGTAAGAGGCTAATCCGACGTATTTTGTGACGACAAATCGAATGGTGCAAACCGTGTTGCTCTCCGACCAATACTTTTGGCTGTAGTGACAATTGAATGATCATTTATGTCATAATCACGTGCCCAGCAACGGCTCTTACTCCATGGAAACCAGGGAAATTTGCAATTTTTCAACAGCTGCCGATGCCTGGCTCAATTCCTCATCTTTTGGCACCTTACTGAAGTGGGTCAGTGTTCAGTTGTACTTTTTACAGCAGACTGTATCAAGTACCTTGTGGTTTTCACGTACAAATGGTGTGGTTTTTCTACACGTAGATAAAGACATTGAGATTGTCTTGCACTTAGAAGTAAGGCAATTGCTGGGTGAGTTAAATGGGCTTGGCCCAAAGATTTGACGTCTTCTGGGCTACCGAAGGGCACATAACTTATAGTCAAAAGTTGAATATAGTAATGACCAGTCGCGATTGTACAGAGTGCAGTGTAGCCGATTTCAATTAACAAAAAGACCAGGCAAAAATGCAAAAGTGGAAAATCTGTTCCAGTGCTGCTGGTAAGAGGCTAATCCGACGTATTTTGTGACGACAAATCGAATGGTGCAAACCGCGTTGCTCTCCGACCAATACTTTTGCCTGTAGTGACAATTGAATGATCATTTATGTCATAATCACGTGCCCAGCAACGGCTCTTACTCCATGGAAACCAGGGAAATTTGCAATTTTTCAACAGCTGCCGATGCCTGGCTCAATTCCTCATCTTTTGGCACCTTACTGAAGTGGGTCAGTGTTCAGTTGTACTTTTTACAGCAGACTGTATCAAGTACCTTGTGGTTTTCACGTACAAATGGTGTGGTTTTTCTACACGTAGATAAAGACATTGAGATTGTCTTGCACTTAGAAGTAAGGCAATTGCTGGGTGAGTTAAATGGGCTTAGCCCAAAGATTTGACGTCTTCTGGGCTACCGAAGGGCACATAACTTATAGTCAAAAGTTGAATATAGTAATGACCAGTCGCGATTGTACAGAGTGCAGTGTAGCCGATTTCAATTAACAAAAAGACCAGACAAAAATGCAAAAGTGGAAAAACTGTTCCAGTGCTGCTGGTAAGAGGCTAATCCGACGTATTTTGTGACGACAAATCGAATGGTGCAAACCGCGTTGCTCTCCGACCAATACTTTTGCCTGTAGTGACAATTGAATGATCATTTATGTCATAATCACGTGCCCAGCAACGGCTCTTACTCCATGGAAACCAGGGAAATTTGCAATTTTTCAACAGCTGCCGATGCCTGGCTCAATTCCTCATCTTTTGGCACCTTACTGAAGTGGGTCAGTGTTCAGTTGTACTTTTTACAGCAGACTGTATCAAGTACCTTGTGGTTTTCACGTACAAATGGTGTGGTTTTTCTACACGTAGATAAAGACATTGAGATTGTCTTGCACTTAGAAGTAAGGCAATTGCTGGGTGAGTTAAATGGGCTTGGCCCAAAGATTTGACGTCTTCTGGGCTACCGAAGGGCACATAACTTATAGTCAAAAGTTGAATATAGTAATGACCAGTCGCGATTGTACAGAGTGCAGTGTAGCCGATTTCAATTAACAAAAAGACCAGGCAAAAATGCAAAAGTGGAAAATCTGTTCCAGTGCTGCTGGTAAGAGGCTAATCCGACGTATTTTGTGACGACAAATCGAATGGTGCAAACCGCGTTGCTCTCCGACCAATACTTTTGCCTGTAGTGACAATTGAATGATCATTTATGTCATAATCACGTGCCCAGCAACGGCTCTTACTCCATGGAAACCAGGGAAATTTGCAATTTTTCAACAGCTGCCGATGCCTGGCTCAATTCCTCATCTTTTGGCACCTTACTGAAGTGGGTCAGTGTTCAGTTGTACTTTTTACAGCAGACTGTATCAAGTACCTTGTGGTTTTCACGTACAAATGGTGTGGTTTTTCTACACGTAGATAAAGACATTGAGATTGTCTTGCACTTAGAAGTAAGGCAATTGCTGGGTGAGTTAAATGGGCTTAGCCCAAAGATTTGACGTCTTCTGGGCTACCGAAGGGCACATAACTTATAGTCAAAAGTTGAATATAGTAATGACCAGTCGCGATTGTACAGAGTGCAGTGTAGCCGATTTCAATTAACAAAAAGACCAGGCAAAAATGCAAAAGTGGAAAATCTGTTCCAGTGCTGCTGGTAAGAGGCTAATCCGACGTATTTTGTGACGACAAATCGAATGGTGCAAACCGCGTTGCTCTCCGACCAATACTTTTGCCTGTAGTGACAATTGAATGATCATTTATGTCATAATCACGTGCCCAGCAACGGCTCTTACTCCATGGAAACCAGGGAAATTTGCAATTTTTCAACAGCTGCCGATGCCTGGCTCAATTCCTCATCTTTTGGCACCTTACTGAAGTGGGTCAGTGTTCAGTTGTACTTTTTACAGCAGACTGTATCAAGTACCTTGTGGTTTTCACGTACAAATGGTGTGGTTTTTCTACACGTAGATAAAGACATTGAGATTGTCTTGCACTTAGAAGTAAGGCAATTGCTGGGTGAGTTAAATGGGCTTAGCCCAAAGATTTGACGTCTTCTGGGCTACCGAAGGGCACATAACTTATAGTCAAAAGTTGAATATAGTAATGACCAGTCGCGATTGTACAGAGTGCAGTGTAGCCGATTTCAATTAACAAAAAGACCAGGCAAAAATGCAAAAGTGGAAAAACTGTTCCAGTGCTGCTGGTAAGAGGCTAATCCGACGTATTTTGTGACGACAAATCCAATGGTGCAAACCGCGTTGCTCTCCGACCAATACTTTTGCCTGTAGTGACAATTGAATGATCATTTATGTCATAATCACGTGCCCAGCAACGGCTCTTACTCCATGGAAACCAGGGAAATTTGCAATTTTTCAACAGCTGCCGATGCCTGGCTCAATTCCTCATCTTTTGGCACCTTACTGAAGTGGGTCAGTGTTCAGTTGTACTTTTTACAGCAGACTATCAAGTACCTTGTGGTTTTCACGTACAAATGGTGTGGTTTTTCTACACGTAGATAAAGACATTGAGATTGTCTTGCACTTAGAAGTAAGGCAATTGCTGGGTGAGTTAAATGGGCTTGGCCCAAAGATTTGACGTCTTCTGGGCTACCGAAGGGCACATAACTTATAGTCAAAAGTTGAATATAGTAATGACCAGTCGCGATTGTACAGAGTGCAGTGTAGCCGATTTCAATTAACAAAAAGACCAGGCAAAAATCCAAAAGTGGAAAATCTGTTCCAGTGCTGCTGGTAAGAGGCTAATCCGACGTATTTTGTGACGACAAATCGAATGGTGCAAACCGTGTTGCTCTCCGACCAATACTTTTGCCTGTAGTGAAAATTGAATGATCATTTATGTCATAATCACGTGCCCAGCAACGGCTCTTACTCCATGGAAACCAGGGAAATTTGCAATTTTTCAACAGCTGCCGATGCCTGGCTCAATTCCGCATCTTTTGGCACCTTATTCATGTGGGTCTGTGGTCAGTTGTATTTTTTACAGCAGACTGTATCAAGTACCTTGTGTTTTTCACGTACAAATGGTGTGGTTTTTCTACACGTAGATAAAGACATTGAGATTGTCTTGCACTTAGAAGTAAGGCAATTGCTGGGTGAGTTAAATGGGCTTAGCCCAAAGATTTGACGTCTTCTGGGCTACCGAAGGGCACATAACTTATAGTCAAAAGTTGAATATAGTAATGACCAGTCGCGATTGTACAGAGTACAGTGTAGCCGATTTCAATTAACAAAAAGACCAGGCAAAAATGCAAAAGTGGAAAAACTGTTCCAGTGCTGCTGGTAAGAGGCTAATCCGACGTATTTTGTGACGAGAAATCGAATGGTGCAAACCGTGTTGCTCTCCGACCAATACTTTTGGCTGTAGTGACAATTGAATGATCATTTATGTCATAATCACGTGCCCAGCAACGGCTCTTACTCCATGGAAACCAGGGAAATTTGCAATTTTTCAACAGCTGCCGATGCCTGGCTCAATTCCTCATCTTTTGGCACCTTACTGAAGTGGGTCAGTGTTCAGTTGTACTTTTTACAGCAGACTGTATCAAGTACCTTGTGGTTTTCACGTACAAATGGTGTGGTTTTTCTACACGTAGATAAAGACATTGAGATTGTCTTGCACTTAGAAGTAAGGCAATTGCTGGGTGAGTTAAATGGGCTTGGCCCAAAGATTTGACGTCTTCTGGGCTACCGAAGGGCACATAACTTATAGTCAAAAGTTGAATATAGTAATGACCAGTCGCGATTGTACAGAGTGCAGTGTAGCCGATTTCAATTAACAAAAAGACCAGGCAAAAATGCAAAAGTGGAAAATCTGTTCCAGTGCTGCTGGTAAGAGGCTAATCCGACGTATTTTGTGACGACAAATCGAATGGTGCAAACCGCGTTGCTGTCCGACCAATACTTTTGCCTGTAGTGACAATTGAATGATCATTTATGTCATAATCACGTGCCCAGCAACGGCTCTTACTCCATGGAAACCAGGGAAATTTGCAATTTTTCAACAGCTGCCGATGCCTGGCTCAATTCCTCATCTTTTGGCACCTTACTGAAGTGGGTCAGTGTTCAGTTGTACTTTTTACAGCAGACTGTATCAAGTACCTTGTGGTTTTCACGTACAAATGGTGTGGTTTTTCTACACGTAGATAAAGACATTGAGATTGTCTTGCACTTAGAAGTAAGGCAATTGCTGGGTGAGTTAAATGGGCTTAGCCCAAAGATTTGACGTCTTCTGGGCTACCGAAGGGCACATAACTTATAGTCAAAAGTTGAATATAGTAATGACCAGTCGCGATTGTACAGAGTGCAGTGTAGCCGATTTCAATTAACAAAAAGACCAGGCAAAAATGCAAAAGTGGAAAAACTGTTCCAGTGCTGCTGGTAAGAGGCTAATCCGACGTATTTTGTGACGACAAATCGAATGATGCAAACCGCGTTGCTCTCCGACCAATACTTTTGCCTGTAGTGACAATTGAATGATCATTTATGTCATAATCACGTGCCCAGCAACGGCTCTTACTCCATGGAAACCAGGGAAATTTGCAATTTTTCAACAGCTGCCGATGCCTGGCTCAATTCTGCATCTTTTGGCACCTTACTGAAGTGGGTCAGTGTTCAGTTGTACTTTTTACAGCAGACTGTATCAAGTACCTTGTGGTTTTCACGTACAAATGGTGTGGTTTTTCTACACGTAGATAAAGACATTGAGATTGTCTTGCACTTAGAAGTAAGGCAATTGCTGGGTGAGTTAAATGGGCTTGGCCCAAAGATTTGACGTCTTCTGGGCTACCGAAGGGCACATAACTTATAGTCAAAAGTTGAATATATTAATGACCAGTCGCGATTGTACAGAGTGCAGTGTAGCCGATTTCAATTAACAAAAAGACCAGGCAAAAATGCAAAAGTGGAAAATCTGTTCCAGTGCTGCTGGTAAGAGGCTAATCCGACGTATTTTGTGACGACAAATCGAATGGTGCAAACCGCGTTGCTCTCCGACCAATACTTTTGCCTGTAGTGACAATTGAATGATCATTTATGTCATAATCACGTGCCCAGCAACGGCTCTTACTCCATGGAAACCAGGGAAATTTGCAATTTTTCAACAGCTGCCGATGCCTGGCTCAATTCCTCATCTTTTGGCACCTTACTGAAGTGGGTCAGTGTTCAGTTGTACTTTTTACAGCAGACTGTATCACATACCTTGTGGTTTTCACGTACAAATGGTGTGGTTTTTCTACACGTAGATAAAGACATTGAGATTGTCTTGCACTTAGAAGTAAGGCAATTGCTGGGTGAGTTAAATGGGCTTAGCCCAAAGATTTGACGTCTTCTGGGCTACCGAAGGGCACATAACTTATAGTCAAAAGTTGAATATAGTAATGACCAGTCGCGATTGTACAGAGTGCAGTGTAGCCGATTTCAATTAACAAAAAGACCAGGCAAAAAATGCAAAAGTGGAAAATCTGTTCCAGTGCTGCTGGTAAGAGGCTAATCCGACGTATTTTGTGACGACAAATCGAATGGTGCAAACCGCGTTGCTCTCCGACCAATACTTTTGCCTGTAGTGACAATTGAATGATCATTTATGTCATAATCACGTGCCCAGCAACGGCTCTTACTCCATGGAAACCAGGGAAATTGCAATTTTTCAACAGCTGCCGATGCCTGGCTCAATTCCTCATCTTTTGGCACCTTACTGAAGTGGGTCAGTGTTCAGTTGTACTTTTTACAGCAGACTGTATCAAGTACCTTGTGGTTTTCACGTACAAATGGTGTGGTTTTTCTACACGTAGATAAAGACATTGAGATTGTCTTGCACTTAGAAGTAAGGCAATTGCTGGGTGAGTTAAATGGGCTTAGCCCAAAGATTTGACGTCTTCTGGGCTACCGAAGGGCACATAACTTATAGTCAAAAGTTGAATATAGTAATGACCAGTCGCGATTGTACAGAGTGCAGTGTAGCCGATTTCAATTAACAAAAAGACCAGGCAAAAATGCAAAAGTGGAAAATCTGTTCCAGTGCTGCTGGTAAGAGGCTAATCCGACGTATTTTGTGACGACAAATCGAATGGTGCAAACCGCGTTGCTCTCCGACCAATACTTTTGCCTGTAGTGACAATTGAATGATCATTTATGTCATAATCACGTGCCCAGCAACGGCTCTTACTCCATGGAAACCAGGGAAATTTGCAATTTTTCAACAGCTGCCGATGCCTGGCTCAATTCCGCATCTTTTGGCACCTTATTCATGTGGGTCTGTGGTCAGTTGTACTTTTTACAGCAGACTGTATCAAGTACTTGTGTTTTTCACGTACAAATGGTGTGGTTTTTCTACACGTAGATAAAGACATTGAGATTGTCTTGCACTTAGAAGTAAGGCAATTGCTGGGTGAGTTAAATGGGCTTAGCCCAAAGATTTGACGTCTTCTGGGCTACCGAAGGGCACATAACTTATAGTCAAAAGTTGAATATAGTAATGACCAGTCGCGATTGTACAGAGTACAGTGTAGCCGATTTCAATTAACAAAAAGACCAGGCAAAAATGCAAAAGTGGAAAAACTGTTCCAGTGCTGCTGGTAAGAGGCTAATCCGACGTATTTTGTGACGAGAAATCGAATGGTGCAAACCGTGTTGCTCTCCGACCAATACTTTTGCCTGTAGTGACAATTGAATGATCATTTATGTCATAATCACGTGCCCAGCAACGGCTCTTACTCCATGGAAACCAGGGAAATTTGCAATTTTTCAACAGCTGCCGATGCCTGGCTCAATTCCTCATCTTTTGGCACCTTACTGAAGTGGGTCAGTGTTCAGTTGTACTTTTTACAGCAGACTGTATCAAGTACCTTGTGGTTTTCACGTACAAATGGTGTGGTTTTTCTACACGTAGATAAAGACATTGAGATTGTCTTGCACTTAGAAGTAAGGCAATTGCTGGGTGAGTTAAATGGGCTTGGCCCAAAGATTTGACGTCTTCTGGGCTACCGAAGGGCACATAACTTATAGTCAAAAGTTGAATATAGTAATGACCAGTCGCGATTGTACAGAGTGCAGTGTAGCCGATTTCAATTAACAAAAAGACCAGGCAAAAATGCAAAAGTGGAAAATCTGTTCCAGTGCTGCTGGTAAGACGCTAATCCGACGTATTTTGTGACGACAAATCGAATGGTGCAAACCGCGTTGCTCTCCGACCAATACTTTTGCCTGTAGTGACAATTGAATGATCATTTATGTCATAATCACGTGCCCAGCAACGGCTCTTACTCCATGGAAACCAGGGAAATTTGCAATTTTTCAACAGCTGCCGATGCCTGGCTCAATTCCTCATCTTTTGGCACCTTACTGAAGTGGGTCAGTGTTCAGTTGTACTTTTTACAGCAGACTGTATCAAGTACCTTGTGGTTTTCACGTACAAATGGTGTGGTTTTTCTACACGTAGATAAAGACATTGAGATTGTCTTGCACTTAGAAGTAAGGCAATTGCTGGGTGAGTTAAATGGGCTTAGCCCAAAGATTTGACGTCTTCTGGGCTACCGAAGGGCACATAACTTATAGTCAAAAGTTGAATATAGTAATGACCAGTCGCGATTGTACAGAGTGCAGTGTAGCCGATTTCAATTAACAAAAAGACCAGGCAAAAATGCAAAAGTGGAAAAACTGTTCCAGTGCTGCTGGTAAGAGGCTAATCCGACGTATTTTGTGACGACAAATCGAATGGTGCAAACCGCGTTGCTCTCCGACCAATACTTTTGCCTGTAGTGACAATTGAATGATCATTTATGTCATAATCACGTGCCCAGCAACGGCTCTTACTCCATGGAAACCAGGGAAATTTGCAATTTTTCAACAGCTGCCGATGCCTGGCTCAATTCCGCATCTTTTGGCACCTTACTGAAGTGGGTCAGTGTTCAGTTGTACTTTTTACAGCAGACTGTATCAAGTACCTTGTGGTTTTCACGTACAAATGGTGTGGTTTTTCTACACGTAGATAAAGACATTGAGATTGTCTTGCACTTAGAAGTAAGGCAATTGCTGGGTGAGTTAAATGGGCTTGGCCCAAAGATTTGACGTCTTCTGGGCTACCGAAGGGCACATAACTTATAGTCAAAAGTTGAATATAGTAATGACCAGTCGCGATTGTACAGAGTGCAGTGTAGCCGATTTCAATTAACAAAAAGACCAGGCAAAAATGCAAAAGTGGAAAAACTGTTCCAGTGCTGCTGGTAAGAGGCTAATCCGACGTATTTTGTGACGAAAAATCGAATGGTGCAAACCGCGTTGCTCTCCGACCAATACTTTTGCCTGTAGTGACAATTGAATGATCATTTATGTCATAATCACGTGCCCAGCAACGGCTCTTACTCCATGGAAACCAGGGAAATTTGCAATTTTTCAACAGCTGCCGATGCCTGGCTCAATTCCTCATCTTTTGGCACCTTACTGAAGTGGGTCAGTGTTCAGTTGTACTTTTTACAGCAGACTGTATCAAGTACCTTGTGGTTTTCACGTACAAATGGTGTGGTTTTTCTACACGTAGATAAAGACATTGAGATTGTCTTGCACTTAGAAGTAAGGCAATTGCTGGGTGAGTTAAATGGGCTTAGCCCAAAGATTTGACGTCTTCTGGGCTACCGAAGGGCACATAACTTATAGTCAAAAGTTGAATATAGTAATGACCAGTCGCGATTGTACAGAGTGCAGTGTAGCCGATTTCAATTAACAAAAAGACCAGGCAAAAATGCAAAAGTGGAAAATCTGTTCCAGTGCTGCTGGTAAGAGGCTAATCCGACGTATTTTGTGACGACAAATCGAATGGTGCAAACCGCGTTGCTCTCCGACCAATACTTTTGCCTGTAGTGACAATTGAATGATCATTGATGTCATAATCACGTGCCCAGCAACGGCTCTTACTCCATGGAAACCAGGGAAATTTGCAATTTTTCAACAGCTGCCGATGCCTGGCTCAATTCCTCATCTTTTGGCACCTTACTGAAGTGGGTCAGTGTTCAGTTGTACTTTTTACAGCAGACTGTATCAAGTACCTTGTGGTTTTCACGTACAAATGGTGTGGTTTTTCTACACGTAGATAAAGACATTGAGATTGTCTTGCACTTAGAAGTAAGGCAATTGCTGGGTGAGTTAAATGGGCTTGGCCCAAAGATTTGACGTCTTCTGGGCTACCGAAGGGCACATAACTTATAGTCAAAAGTTGAATATAGTAATGACCAGTCGCGATTGTACAGAGTGCAGTGTAGCCGATTTCAATTAACAAAAAGACCAGGCAAAAATGCAAAAGTGGAAAAACTGTTCCAGTGCTGCTGGTAAGAGGCTAATCCGACGTATTTTGTGACGACAAATCGAATGGTGCAAACCGCGTTGCTCTCCGACCAATACTTTTGCCTGTAGTGACAATTGAATGATCATTTATGTCATAATCACGTGCCCAGCAACGGCTCTTACTCCATGGAAACCAGGGAAATTTGCAATTTTTCAACAGCTGCCGATGCCTGGCTCAATTCCGCATCTTTTGGCACCTTATTCATGCGGGTCTGTGGTCAGTTGTACTTTTTACAGCAGACTGTATCAAGTACCTTGTGGTTTTCACGTACAAATGGTGTGGTTTTTCTACACGTAGATAAAGACATTGAGATTGTCTTGCACTTAGAAGTAAGGCAATTGCTGGGTGAGTTAAATGGGCTTAGCCCAAAGATTTGACGTCTTCTGGGCTACCGAAGGGCACATAACTTATAGTCAAAAGTTGAATATAGTAATGACCAGTCGCGATTGTACAGAGTGCAGTGTAGCCGATTTCAATTAACAAAAAGACCAGGCAAAAATGCAAAAGTGGAAAATCTGTTCCAGTGCTGCTGGTAAGAGGCTAATCCGACGTATTTTGTGACGACAAATCGAATGGTGCAAACCGCGTTGCTCTCCGACCAATACTTTTGCCTGTAGTGACAATTGAATGATCATTTATGTCATAATCACGTGCCCAGCAACGGCTCTTACTCCATGGAAACCAGGGAAATTTGCAATTTTTCAACAGCTGCCGATGCCTGGCTCAATTCCGCATCTTTTGGCACCTTACTGAAGTGGGTCAGTGTTCAGTTGTACTTTTTACAGCAGACTGTATCAAGTACCTTGTGGTTTTCACGTACAAATGGTGTGGTTTTTCTACACGTAGATAAAGACATTGAGATTGTCTTGCACTTAGAAGTAAGGCAATTGCTGGGTGAGTTAAATGGGCTTGGCCCAAAGATTTGACGTCTTCTGGGCTACCGAAGGGCACATAACTTATAGTCAAAAGTTGAATATAGTAATGACCAGTCGCGATTGTACAGAGTGCAGTGTAGCCGATTTCAATTAACAAAAAGACCAGGCAAAAATGCAAAAGTGGAAAATCTGTTCCAGTGCTGCTGGTAAGAGGCTAATCCGACGTATTTTGTGACGACAAATCGAATGGTGCAAACCGCGTTGCTCTCCGACCAATACTTTTGCCTGTAGTGACAATTGAATGATCATTTATGTCATAATCACGTGCCCAGCAACGGCTCTTACTCCATGGAAACCAGGGAAATTTGCAATTTTTCAACAGCTGCCGATGCCTGGCTCAATTCCTCATCTTTTGGCACCTTATTCATGTGGGTCTGTGGTCAGTTGTACTTTTTACAGCAGACTGTATCAAGTACCTTGTGTTTTTCACGTACAAATGGTGTGGTTTTTCTACACGTAGATAAAGACATTGAGATTGTCTTGCACTTAGAAGTAAGGCAATTGCTGGGTGAGTTAAATGGGCTTAGCCCAAAGATTTGACGTCTTCTGGGCTACCGAAGGGCACATAACTTATAGTCAAAAGTTGAATATAGTAATGACCAGTCGCGATTGTACAGAGTGCAGTGTAGCCGATTTCAATTAACAAAAAGACCAGGCAAAAATGCAAAAGTCGAAAAAATGTTCCAGTGCTGCTGGTAAGAGGCTAATCCGACGTATTTTGTGACGAGAAATCGAATGGTGCAAACCGTGTTGCTCTCCGACCAATACTTTTGGCTGTAGTGACAATTGAATGATCATTTATGTCATAATCACGTGCCCAGCAACGGCTCTTACTCCATGGAAACCAGGGAAATTTGCAATTTTTCAACAGCTGCCGATGCCTGGCTCAATTCCTCATCTTTTGGCACCTTACTGAAGTGGGTCAGTGTTCAGTTGTACTTTTTACAGCAGACTGTATCAAGTACCTTGTGGTTTTCACGTACAAATGGTGTGGTTTTTCTACACGTAGATAAAGACATTGAGATTGTCTTGCACTTAGAAGTAAGGCAATTGCTGGGTGAGTTAAATGGGCTTGGCCCAAAGATTTGACGTCTTCTGGGCTACCGAAGGGCACATAACTTATAGTCAAAAGTTGAATATAGTAATGACCAGTCGCGATTGTACAGAGTGCAGTGTAGCCGATTTCAATTAACAAAAAGACCAGGCAAAAATGCAAAAGTGGAAAATCTGTTCCAGTGCTGCTGGTAAGAGGCTAATCCGACGTATTTTGTGACGACAAATCGAATGGTGCAAACCGCGTTGCTCTCCGACCAATACTTTTGCCTGTAGTGACAATTGAATGATCATTTATGTCATAATCACGTGCCCAGCAACGGCTCTTACTCCATGGAAACCAGGGAAATTTGCAATTTTTCAACAGCTGCCGATGCCTGGCTCAATTCCTCATCTTTTGGCACCTTACTGAAGTGGGTCAGTGTTCAGTTGTACTTTTTACAGCAGACTGTATCAAGTACCTTGTGGTTTTCACGTACAAATGGTGTGGTTTTTCTACACGTAGATAAAGACATTGAGATTGTCTTGCACTTAGAAGTAAGGCAATTGCTGGGTGAGTTAAATGGGCTTAGCCCAAAGATTTGACGTCTTCTGGGCTACCGAAGGGCACATAACTTATAGTCAAAAGTTGAATATAGTAATGACCAGTCGCGATTGTACAGAGTGCAGTGTAGCCGATTTCAATTAACAAAAAGACCAGGCAAAAATGCAAAAGTGGAAAAACTGTTCCAGTGCTGCTGGTAAGAGGCTAATCCGACGTATTTTGTGACGACAAATCGAATGATGCAAACCGCGTTGCTCTCCGACCAATACTTTTGCCTGTAGTGACAATTGAATGATCATTTATGTCATAATCACGTGCCCAGCAACGGCTCTTACTCCATGGAAACCAGGGAAATTTGCAATTTTTCAACAGCTGCCGATGCCTGGCTCAATTCCGCATCTTTTGGCACCTTACTGAAGTGGGTCAGTGTTCAGTTGTACTTTTTACAGCAGACTGTATCAAGTACCTTGTGGTTTTCACGTACAAATGGTGTGGTTTTTTCTACACGTAGATAAAGACATTGAGATTGTCTTGCACTTAGAAGTAAGGCAATTGCTGGGTGAGTTAAATGGGCTTAGCCCAAAGATTTGACGTCTTCTGGGCTACCGAAGGGCACATAACTTATAGTCAAAAGTTGAATATAGTAATGACCAGTCGCGATTGTACAGAGTGCAGTGTAGCCGATTTCAATTAACAAAAAGACCAGGCAAAAATGCAAAAGTGGAAAATCTGTTCCAGTGCTGCTGGTAAGAGGCTAATCCGACGTATTTTGTGACGACAAATTGAATGGTGCAAACCGCGTTGCTCTCCGACCAATACTTTTGCCTGTAGTGACAATTGAATGATCATTTATGTCATAATCACGTGCCCAGCAACGGCTCTTACTCCATGGAAACCAGGGAAATTTGCAATTTTTCAACAGCTGCCGATGCCTGGCTCAATTCCTCATCTTTTGGCACCTTACTGAAGTGGGTCAGTGTTCAGTTGTACTTTTTACAGCAGACTGTATCAAGTACCTTGTGGTTTTCACGTACAAATGGTGTGGTTTTTCTACACGTAGATAAAGACATTGAGATTGTCTTGCACTTAGAAGTAAGGCAATTGCTGGGTGAGTTAAATGGGCTTAGCCCAAAGATTTGACGTCTTCTGGGCTACCGAAGGGCACATAACTTATAGTCAAAAGTTGAATATAGTAATGACCAGTCGCGATTGTACAGAGTGCAGTGTAGCCGATTTCAATTAACAAAAAGACCAGGCAAAAATGCAAAAGTGGAAAAACTGTTCCAGTGCTGCTGGTAAGAGGCTAATCCGACGTATTTTGTGACGACAAATCGAATGGTGCAAACCGCGTTGCTCTCCGACCAATACTTTTGCCTGTAGTGACAATTGAATGATCATTTATGTCATAATCACGTGCCCAGCAACGGCTCTTACTCCATGGAAACCAGGGAAATTTGCAATTTTTCAACAGCTGCCGATGCCTGGCTCAATTCCGCATCTTTTGGCACCTTATTCATGTGGGTCTGTGGTCAGTTGTACTTTTTACAGCAGACTGTATCAAGTACCTTGTGTTTTTCACGTACAAATGGTGTGGTTTTTCTACACGTAGATAAAGACATTGAGATTGTCTTGCACTTAGAAGTAAGGCAATTGCTGGGTGAGTTAAATGGGCTTAGCCCAAAGATTTGACGTCTTCTGGGCTACCGAAGGGCACATAACTTATAGTCAAAAGTTGAATATAGTAATGACCAGTCGCGATTGTACAGAGTACAGTGTAGCCGATTTCAATTAACAAAAAGACCAGGCAAAAATGCAAAAGTGGAAAAACTGTTCCAGTGCTGCTGGTAAGAGGCTAATCCGACGTATTTTGTGACGACAAATCGAATGGTGCAAACCGTGTTGCTCTCCGACCAATACTTTTGGCTGTAGTGACAATTGAATGATCATTTATGTCATAATCACGTGCCCAGCAACGGCTCTTACTCCATGGAAACCAGGGAAATTTGCAATTTTTCAACAGCTGCCGATGCCTGGCTCAATTCCTCATCTTTTGGCACCTTACTGAAGTGGGTCAGTGTTCAGTTGTACTTTTTACAGCAGACTGTATCAAGTACCTTGTGGTTTTCACGTACAAATGGTGTGGTTTTTCTACACGTAGATAAAGACATTGAGATTGTCTTGCACTTAGAAGTAAGGCAATTGCTGGGTGAGTTAAATGGGCTTGGCCCAAAGATTTGACGTCTTCTGGGCTACCGAAGGGCACATAACTTATAGTCAAAAGTTGAATATAGTAATGACCAGTCGCGATTGTACAGAGTGCAGTGTAGCCGATTTCAATTAACAAAAAGACCAGGCAAAAATGCAAAAGTGGAAAAACTGTTCCAGTGCTGCTGGTAAGAGGCTAATCCGACGTATTTTGTGACGACAAAACGAATGATGCAAACCGCGTTGCTCTCCGACCAATACTTTTGCCTGTAGTGACAATTGAATGATCATTTATGTCATAATCACGTGCCCAGCAACGGCTCTTACTCCATGGAAACCAGGGAAATTTGCAATTTTTCAACAGCTGCCGATGCCTGGCTCAATTCCGCATCTTTTGGCACCTTACTGAAGTGGGTCAGTGTTCAGTTGTACTTTTTACAGCAGACTGTATCAAGTGTTTTTCACGTACAAATGGTGTGGTTTTTCTACACGTAGATAAAGACATTGAGATTGTCTTGCACTTAGAAGTAAGGCAATTGCTGGGTGAGTTAAATGGGCTTAGCCCAAAGATTTGACGTCTTCTGGGCTACCGAAGGGCACATAACTTATAGTCAAAAGTTGAATATAGTAATGACCAGTCGCGATTGTACAGAGTGCAGTGTAGCCGATTTCAATTAACAAAAAGACCAGGCAAAAATGCAAAAGTGGAAAAACTGTTCCAGTGCTGCTGGTAAGAGGCTAATCCGACGTATTTTGTGACGAAAAGTCGAGTGGTGCAATAGGCGTTGCTCTCCGACCAATACTTTTGCCTGTAGTGACAATTGAATGATCATTTATGTCATAATCACGTGCCCAGCAACGGCTCTTACTCCATGGAAACCAGGGAAATTTGCAATTTTTCAACAGCTGCCGATGCCTGGCTCAATTCCTCATCTTTTGGCACCTTACTGAAGTGGGTCAGTGTTCAGTTGTACTTTTTACAGCAGACTGTATCAAGTACCTTGTGGTTTTCACGTACAAATGGTGTGGTTTTTCTACACGTAGATAAAGACATTGAGATTGTCTTGCACTTAGAAGTAAGGCAATTGCTGGGTGAGTTAAATGGGCTTAGCCCAAAGATTTGACGTCTTCTGGGCTACCGAAGGGCACATAACTTATAGTCAAAAGTTGAATATAGTAATGACCAGTCGCGATTGTACAGAGTGCAGTGTAGCCGATTTCAATTAACAAAAAGACCAGGCAAAAATGCAAAAGTGGAAAAACTGTTCCAGTGCTGCTGGTAAGAGGCTAATCCGACGTATTTTGTGACGACAAATCGAATGGTGCAAACCGCGTTGCTCTCCGACCAATACTTTTGCCTGTAGTGACAATTGAATGATCATTTATGTCATAATCACGTGCCCAGCAACGGCTCTTACTCCATGGAAACCAGGGAAATTTGCAATTTTTCAACAGCTGCCGATGCCTGGCTCAATTCCGCATCTTTTGGCACCTTATTCATGTGGGTCTGTGGTCAGTTGTACTTTTTACAGCAGACTGTATCAAGTACCTTGTGTTTTTCACGTACAAATGGTGTGGTTTTTCTACACGTAGATAAAGACATTGAGATTGTCTTGCACTTAGAAGTAAGGCAATTGCTGGGTGAGTTAAATGGGCTTAGCCCAAAGATTTGACGTCTTCTGGGCTACCGAAGGGCACATAACTTATAGTCAAAAGTTGAATATAGTAATGACCAGTCGCGATTGTACAGAGTACAGTGTAGCCGATTTCAATTAACAAAAAGACCAGGCAAAAATGCAAAAGTGGAAAAACTGTTCCAGTGCTGCTGGTAAGAGGCTAATCCGACGTATTTTGTGACGACAAATCGAATGGTGCAAACCGTGTTGCTCTCCGACCAATACTTTTGGCTGTAGTGACAATTGAATGATCATTTATGTCATAATCACGTGCCCAGCAACGGCTCTTACTCCATGGAAACCAGGGAAATTTGCAATTTTTCAACAGCTGCCGATGCCTGGCTCAATTCCTCATCTTTTGGCACCTTACTGAAGTGGGTCAGTGTTCAGTTGTACTTTTTACAGCAGACTGTATCAAGTACCTTGTGGTTTTCACGTACAAATGGTGTGGTTTTTCTACACGTAGATAAAGACATTGAGATTGTCTTGCACTTAGAAGTAAGGCAATTGCTGGGTGAGTTAAATGGGCTTAGCCCAAAGATTTGACGTCTTCTGGGCTACCGAAGGGCACATAACTTATAGTCAAAAGTTGAATATAGTAATGACCAGTCGCGATTGTACAGAGTGCAGTGTAGCCGATTTCAATTAACAAAAAGACCAGGCAAAAATGCAAAAGTGGAAAAACTGTTCCAGTGCTGCTGGTAAGAGGCTAATCCGACGTATTTTGTGACGAAAAGTCGAGTGGTGCAAACCGCGTTGCTCTCCGACCAATACTTTTGCCTGTAGTGACAATTGAATGATCATTTATGTCATAATCACGTGCCCAGCAACGGCTCTTACTCCATGGAAACCAGGGAAATTTGCAATTTTTCAACAGCTGCCGATGCCTGGCTCAATTCCTCATCTTTTGGCACCTTACTGAAGTGGGTCAGTGTTCAGTTGTACTTTTTACAGCAGACTGTATCAAGTACCTTGTGGTTTTCACGTACAAATGGTGTGGTTTTTCTACACGTAGATAAAGACATTGAGATTGTCTTGCACTTAGAAGTAAGGCAATTGCTGGGTGAGTTAAATGGGCTTAGCCCAAAGATTTGACGTCTTCTGGGCTACCGAAGGGCACATAACTTATAGTCAAAAGTTGAATATAGTAATGACCAGTCGCGATTGTACAGAGTGCAGTGTAGCCGATTTCAATTAACAAAAAGACCAGGCAAAAATGCAAAAGTGGAAAAACTGTTCCAGTGCTGCTGGTAAGAGGCTAATCCGACGTATTTTGTGACGACAAATCGAATGGTGCAAACCGCGTTGCTCTCCGACCAATACTTTTGCCTGTAGTGACAATTGAATGATCATTTATGTCATAATCACGTGCCCAGCAACGGCTCTTACTCCATGGAAACCAGGGAAATTTGCAATTTTTCAACAGCTGCCGATGCCTGGCTCAATTCCGCATCTTTTGGCACCTTATTCATGTGGGTCTGTGGTCAGTTGTACTTTTTACAGCAGGACTGTATCAAGTACCTTGTGTTTTTCACGTACAAATGGTGTGGTTTTTCTACACGTAGATAAAGACATTGAGATTGTCTTGCACTTAGAAGTAAGGCAATTGCTGGGTGAGTTAAATGGGCTTAGCCCAAAGATTTGACGTCTTCTGGGCTACCGAAGGGCACATAACTTATAGTCAAAAGTTGAATATAGTAATGACCAGTCGCGATTGTACAGAGTACAGTGTAGCCGATTTCAATTAACAAAAAGACCAGGCAAAAATGCAAAAGTGGAAAAACTGTTCCAGTGCTGCTGGTAAGAGGCTAATCCGACGTATTTTGTGACGACAAATCGAATGGTGCAAACCGTGTTGCTCTCCGACCAATACTTTTGGCTGTAGTGACAATTGAATGATCATTTATGTCATAATCACGTGCCCAGCAACGGCTCTTACTCCATGGAAACCAGGGAAATTTGCAATTTTTCAACAGCTGCCGATGCCTGGCTCAATTCCTCATCTTTTGGCACCTTACTGAAGTGGGTCAGTGTTCAGTTGTACTTTTTACAGCAGACTGTATCAAGTACCTTGTGGTTTTCACGTACAAATGGTGTGGTTTTTCTACACGTAGATAAAGACATTGAGATTGTCTTGCACTTAGAAGTAAGGCAATTGCTGGGTGAGTTAAATGGGCTTAGCCCAAAGATTTGGACGTCTTCTGGCTACCGAAGGGCACATAACTTATAGTCAAAAGTTGAATATAGTAATGACCAGTCGCGATTGTACAGAGTGCAGTGTAGCCGATTTCAATTAACAAAAAGACCAGGCAAAAATGCAAAAGTGGAAAAACTGTTCCAGTGCTGCTGGTAAGAGGCTAATCCGACGTATTTTGTGACGACAAATCGAATGATGCAAACCGCGTTGTTCTCCGACCAATACTTTTGCCTGTAGTGACAATTGAATGATCATTTATGTCATAATCACGTGCCCAGCAACGGCTCTTACTCCATGGAAACCAGGGAAATTTGCAATTTTTCAACAGCTGCCGATGCCTGGCTCAATTCCGCATCTTTTGGCACCTTATTCATGTGGGTCAGTGTTCAGTTGTACTTTTTTACAGCAGACTGTATCAAGTACCTTGTGGTTTTCACGTACAAATGGTGTGGTTTTTCTACACGTAGATAAAGACATTGAGATTGTCTTGCACTTAGAAGTAAGGCAATTGCTGGGTGAGTTAAATGGGCTTGGCCCAAAGATTTGACGTCTTCTGGGCTACCGAAGGGCACATAACTTATAGTCAAAAGTTGAATATAGTAATGACCAGTCGCGATTGTACAGAGTGCAGTGTAGCCGATTTCAATTAACAAAAAGACCAGGCAAAAATGCAAAAGTGGAAAATCTGTTCCAGTGCTGCTGGTAAGAGGCTAATCCGACGTATGTGACGACAAATCGAATGGTGCAAACCGCGTTGCTCTCCGACCAATACTTTTGCCTGTAGTGACAATTGAATGATCATTTATGTCATAATCACGTGCCCAGCAACGGCTCTTACTCCATGGAAACCAGGGAAATTTGCAATTTTTCAACAGCTGCCGATGCCTGGCTCAATTCCGCATCTTTTGGCACCTTATTCATGTGGGTCTGTGGTCAGTTGTACTTTTTACAGCAGACTGTATCAAGTACCTTGTGTTTTTCACGTACAAATGGTGTGGTTTTTCTACACGTAGATAAAGACATTGAGATTGTCTTGCACTTAGAAGTAAGGCAATTGCTGGGTGAGTTAAATGGGCTTAGCCCAAAGATTTGACGTCTTCTGGGCTACCGAAGGGCACATAACTTATAGTCAAAAGTTGAATATAGTAATGACCAGTCGCGATTGTACAGAGTACAGTGTAGCCGATTTCAATTAACAAAAAGACCAGGCAAAAATGCAAAAGTGGAAAAAACTGTTCCAGTGCTGCTGGTAAGAGGCTAATCCGACGTATTTTGTGACGAGAAATCGAATGGTGCAAACCGTGTTGCTCTCCGACCAATACTTTTGCCTGTAGTGACAATTGAATGATCATTTATGTCATAATCACGTGCCCAGCAACGGCTCTTACTCCATGGAAACCAGGGAAATTTGCAATTTTTCAACAGCTGCCGATGCCTGGCTCAATTCCTCATCTTTTGGCACCTTACTGAAGTGGGTCAGTGTTCAGTTGTACTTTTTACAGCAGACTGTATCAAGTACCTTGTGGTTTTCACGTACAAATGGTGTGGTTTTTCTACACGTAGATAAAGACATTGAGATTGTCTTGCACTTAGAAGTAAGGCAATTGCTGTGTGAGTTAAATGGGCTTGGCCCAAAGATTTGACGTCTTCTGGGCTACCGAAGGGCACATAACTTATAGTCAAAAGTTGAATATAGTAATGACCAGTCCGCGATTGTACAGAGTGCAGTGTAGCCGATTTCAATTAACAAAAAGACCAGGCAAAAATGCAAAAGTGGAAAATCTGTTCCAGTGCTGCTGGTAAGAGGCTAATCCGACGTATTTTGTGACGACAAATCGAATGGTGCAAACCGCGTTGCTCTCCGACCAATACTTTTGCCTGTAGTGACAATTGAATGATCATTTATGTCATAATCACGTGCCCAGCAACGGCTCTTACTCCATGGAAACCAGGGAAATTTGCAATTTTTCAACAGCTGCCGATGCCTGGCTCAATTCCTCATCTTTTGGCACCTTACTGAAGTGGGTCAGTGTTCAGTTGTACTTTTTACAGCAGACTGTATCAAGTACCTTGTGGTTTTCACGTACAAATGGTGTGGTTTTTCTACACGTAGATAAAGACATTGAGATTGTCTTGCACTTAGAAGTAAGGCAATTGCTGGGTGAGTTAAATGGGCTTAGCCCAAAGATTTGACGTCTTCTGGGCTACCGAAGGGCACATAACTTATAGTCAAAAGTTGAATATAGTAATGACCAGTCGCGATTGTACAGAGTGCAGTGTAGCCGATTTCAATTAACAAAAAGACCAGGCAAAAATGCAAAAGTGGAAAAACTGTTCCAGTGCTGCTGGTAAGAGGCTAATCCGACGTATTTTGTGACGACAAATCGAATGATGCAAACCGCGTTGCTCTCCGACCAATACTTTTGCCTGTAGTGACAATTGAATGATCATTTATGTCATAATCACGTGCCCAGCAACGGCTCTTACTCCATGGAAACCAGGGAAATTTGCAATTTTTCAACAGCTGCCGATGCCTGGCTCAATTCCGCATCTTTTGGCACCTTACTGAAGTGGGTCAGTGTTCAGTTGTACTTTTTACAGCAGACTGTATCAAGTACCTTGTGGTTTTCACGTACAAATGGTGTGGTTTTTCTACACGTAGATAAAGACATTGAGATTGTCTTGCACTTAGAAGTAAGGCAATTGCTGGGTGAGTTAAATGGGCTTAGCCCAAAGATTTGACGTCTTCTGGGCTACCGAAGGGCACATAACTTATAGTCAAAAGTTGAATATAGTAATGACCAGTCGCGATTGTACAGAGTGCAGTGTAGCCGATTTCAATTAACAAAAAGACCAGGCAAAAATGCAAAAGTGGAAAATCTGTTCCAGTGCTGCTGGTAAGAGGCTAATCCGACGTATTTTGTGACGACAAACTTAATGGTGCAAACCGCGTTGCTCTCCGACCAATACTTTTGCCTGTAGTGACAATTGAATGATCATTTATGTCATAATCACGTGCCCAGCAACGGCTCTTACTCCATGGAAACCAGGGAAATTTGCAATTTTTCAACAGCTGCCGATGCCTGGCTCAATTCCTCATCTTTTGGCACCTTACTGAAGTGGGTCAGTGTTCAGTTGTACTTTTTACAGCAGACTGTATCAAGTACCTTGTGTTTTTTCACGTACAAATGGTGTGGTTTTTCTACACGTAGATAAAGACATTGAGATTGTCTTGCACTTAGAAGTAAGGCAATTGCTGGGTGAGTTAAATGGGCTTAGCCCAAAGATTTGACGTCTTCTGGGCTACCGAAGGGCACATAACTTATAGTCAAAAGTTGAATATAGTAATGACCAGTCGCGATTGTACAGAGTGCAGTGTAGCCCGATTTCAATTAACAAAAAGACCAGGCAAAAAATGCAAAAGTGGAGAAAACTGTTCCAGTGCTGCTGGTAAGAGGCTAATCCGACGTATTTTGTGACGAAAAGTCGAGTGGTGCAAACCGCGTTGCTCTCCGACCAATACTTTTTGCCTGTAGTGACAATTGAATGATCATTTATGTCATAATCACGTGCCCAGCAACGGCTCTTACTCCATGGAAACCAGGGAAATTTGCAATTTTTCAACAGCTGCCGATGCCTGGCTCAATTCCTCATCTTTTGGCACCTTACTGAAGTGGGTCAGTGTTCAGTTGTACTTTTTACAGCAGACTGTATCAAGTACCTTGTGGTTTTTCACGTACAAATGGTGTGGTTTTTCTACACGTAGATAAAGACATTGAGATTGTCTTGCACTTAGAAGTAAGGCAATTGCTGGGTGAGTTAAATGGGCTTGGCCCAAAGATTTGACGGTCTTCTGGGCTACCGAAGGGCACATAACTTATAGTCAAAAGTTGAATATAGTAATGACCAGTCGCGATTGTACAGAGTGCAGTGTAGCCGATTCAATTAACAAAAAGACCAGGCAAAAATGCAAAAGTGGAAAATCTGTTCCAGTGCTGCTGGTAAGAGGCTAATCCGACGTATTTTGTGACGACAAATCGAATGGTGCAAACCGCGTTGCTCTCCGACCAATACTTTTGCCTGTAGTGACAATTGAATGATCATTTATGTCATAATCACGTGCCCAGCAACGGCTCTTACTCCATGGAAACCAGGGAAATTTGCAATTTTTCAACAGCTGCCGATGCCTGGCTCAATTCCTCATCTTTTGGCACCTTACTGAAGTGGGGTCAGTGTTCAGTTGTACTTTTTACAGCAGACTGTATCAAGTACCTTGTGTTTTTCACGTACAAATGGTGTGGTTTTTCTACACGTAGATAAAGACATTGAGATTGTCTTGCACTTAGAAGTAAGGCAATTGCTGGTGAGTTAAATGGGCTTAGCCCAAAGATTTGACGTCTTCTGGGCTACCGAAGGGCACATAACTTATAGTCAAAAGTTGAATATAGTAATGACCAGTCGCGATTGTACAGAGTGCAGTGGTAGCCGATTTCAATTAACAAAAAGACCAGGCAAAAATGCAAAAGTGGAAAATCTGTTCCAGTGCTGCTGGTAAGAGGCTAATCCGACGTATTTTGTGACGACAAATCGAATGATGCAAACCGCGTTGCTCTCCGACCAATACTTTTGCCTGTAGTGACAATTGAATGATCATTTATGTCATAATCACGTGCCCAGCAACGGCTCTTACTCCATGGAAACCAGGGGAAATTTGCAATTTTTCAACAGCTGCCGATGCCTGGCTCAATCCGCATCTTTTGGCACCTTACTGAAGTGGGTCAGTGTTCAGTTGTACTTTTTACAGCAGACTGTATCAAGTACCTTGTGGTTTTCACGTACAAATGGTGTGGTTTTTCTACACGTAGATAAAGACATTGAGATTGTCTTGCACTTAGAAGTAAGGCAATTGCTGGGTGAGTTAAATGGGCTTAGCCCAAAGATTTGACGTCTTCTGGGCTACCGAAGGGCACATAACTTATAGTCAAAGTTGAATATAGTAATGACCAGTCGCGATTGTACAGAGTGCAGTGTAGCCGATTTCAATTAACAAAAAGACCAGGCAAAAATGCAAAAGTGAAAAAACTGTTCCAGTGCTGCTGGTAAGAGGCTAATCCGACGTATTTTGTGACGACAAATCGAATGATGCAAACCGCGTTGCTCTCCGACCAATACTTTTGCCTGTAGTGACAATTTGAATGATCATTTATGTCATAATCACGTGCCCAGCAACGGCTCTTACTCCATGGAAACAGGGAAATTTGCAATTTTCAACAGCTGCCGATGCCTGGCTCAATTCCGCATCTTTTGGCACCTTATTCATGTGGGTCTGTGGTCAGTTGTACTTTTACAGCAGACTGTATCAAGTACCTTGTGTTTTTCACGTACAAATGGTGTGGTTTTTCTACACGTAGATAAAGACATTGAGATTGTCTTGCACTTAGAAGTAAGGCAATTGCTGGGTGAGTTAAATGGGCTTAGCCCCAAGATTTGACGTCTTCTGGGCTACCGAAGGGCACATAACTTATAGTCAAAAGTTGAATATAGTAATGACCAGTCGCGATTGTACAGAGTACAGTGTAGCCGATTTCAATTAACAAAAAGACCAGGCAAAAATGCAAAAGTGGAAAAAACTGTTCCAGTGCTGCTGGTAAGAGGCTAATCCGACGTATTTTGTGACGACAAATCGAATGGTGCAAACCGTGTTGCTCTCCGACCAATACTTTTGGCTGTAAGTGACAATTGAATGATCATTTATGTCATAATCACGTGCCCAGCAACGGCTCTTACTCCATGGAAACCAGGGAAATTTGCAATTTTTCAACAGCTGCCGATGCCTGGCTCAATTCCTCATCTTTTGGCACCTTACTGAAGTGGGTCAGTGTTCAGTTGTACTTTTTACAGCAGACTGTATCAAGTACCTTGTGGTTTTCACGTACAAATGGTGTGGTTTTTTCTACACGTAGATAAAGACATGAGATTGTCTTGCACTTAGAAGTAAGGCAATTGCTGGGTGAGTTAATGGGCTTGGCCCAAAGATTTGACGTCTTCTGGGCTACCGAAGGGCACATAACTTATAGTCAAAGTTGAATATAGTAATGACCAGTCGCGATTGTACAGAGTGCAGTGTAGCCGATTTCAATTAACAAAAAAGACCAGGCAAAAATGCAAAAGTGGGAAAAACTGTTCCAGTGCTGCTGGTAAGAGGCTAATCCGACGTATTTTGTGACGACAAATCGAATGATGCAAACCGCGTTGCTCTCCGACCAATACTTTTGCCTGTAGTGACAATTGAATG